>NC_029789.2:79834966-79841939 GCF_000816755.2 Arachis ipaensis | reverse complement strand
AGAAGAAAAAGGATATATATATATTTGGAGAATGAGATAGGGGTTACAGGTGGGGGGTCAAGATTATATATATATAGATTAAGGGATCATATATATGGAAGGGTGTTCCATGGTCAAAGGGTGTGGGGATTAGGGAATGGAAGATATAGGATAATTGGATGCGCATGCTGGCACCAAACTTGGGAAAGTTGGAGTTTAGCGCTGCATGCTCAACAAAGAAAGTTTCACCTGGCGCGAAACTTGGTACATCCCAAGTTTAGTGCCAGCCCACTATTTTTTTTCTCTTTTTTTTTCTTCAAAATTTCCATGCCAAACGCCAAGGAAGCTACGATTGGCATCCCCTTGGTAGAGTGAATAGCTCCTTCTGTACGCAGCTCCCATGCCAAACTTGAAAAAGTTCAAGTTTGGCGTTAAATCTTCCCCAAGTTTGCCTTGATGCATTGTTCTCCACGCCAAACTTGGGATTTTCCAAGTTTGGCGTGGACCTTTCAAAACCAATTTCCCTTATTCACGTAGCACTCGGCGCCGAACTTGGGAATCCAAAGTTTGGCGCCAACCAGACCGAGTCAAACCTCTCTAGGGTGGGCAAAAATTTTTCTAAGTGTCCGGGTTCCTGTTTTATATTTTCTACATGATCAAAATACACGTAAAACAAAGGAAAAACAGTAAAAAATCAACAAAACTCAAATAAATAATAAAACCAACGCAACGGAAAATAAACTAAGGATACAAAATTATCGGGTTTCCTCTCGACAAGCGCTTCTTTACCGTCACTAGCTTGACGGTCAGCTCCTCTAAGGAGGAGGATCATAGGGGCTCAGCTCTTCACCCCTCACTGTGAACTTCTTCCCTGTGCTCCCATTGATCAACTCTATATGCTCAACAGACAGGATCCTATTCACTGTATGAGGCAGGATTGGGCATGCAGTGAATACCACCTTCATTCCTGGGGAGAAGTCTTCAGTGGGAATCTTTTTGTTTCTCCATCTCCTGGGTACTTTCTTCTTTTTGATAACCTCCTCCTTGGCGGATGATGTATCTCCGACACCAAAATTAGGTTTGATGTCAGGAGGAATTTTATTAATTGTCACCAAAGGAGGTTTGAGTTACAGATTCTATTGTGCATCATCAGGGGTTTCTTGAAGGTTTGGAATAATAAGCTCAGTCTGCATGCACCTCTCTTCTTTACCTGCTAAATGCATATCTTTGAAGACATGAAAGACCAGTTGCTCATTTTGCACTCTAAGAACTAATTCACCAACTTCTACATCAATTAGAGCTCTCCCAGTGGCTAGGAAAGGTCTTCCTAGGATTATAGAGGCATTCTCATCTTCCCCTATGTCAAGAATTACAAAATCTGCTAGGAGAAAGAACTTACCCACTTTGACCAAGATATTCTCCACAAATCCATATGCAAGCTTTATAGATTTGTCTGCCATCTGTAATGCTATCCTTGTGGATTGTGCCTCTTAGATTTGTAACTTTTTCATCACAGACAAGGGAATTAAATTGATGCTTGCTCCCAGATCACATAACGCTTTCTCAACGGTTGTGCTCCAAATGGTAGATGGAATTTGAAAGCTCCCTAGATCTGGCATCTTCCTTGGCAAGTTATTCTGAATTATGGCACTACATTCCTTAGTCAAGACCACTGTCTCATTTACAGGCTCCCAAGGGTGTATTGGTAAAGATTTTCTCCAATAAAACCATGTTGCAAGTATAGCTCTACCAACAACAATCCTCGGGGGTCAAATTTAGAGAGGGATTTGGTTGTCACAAGTTCAGCCCCAATAGAAATAACCGAAGTATTCAAACCTCGGGTCCTCTCACAAGAAATGGGAAAACATGTGCTTTAACATTGGTTAGAAATCCGGGGTTGTGAGTTATGAGCATGAAAATAAATGGGAATCTTAACAAGCAAGTAATCTTAAATTGCAACAAACTAATTCAACTATTTAAGCAAAACATGAGCAATTCCAATGAACAAGCAACATTCCACTTAATTCTATTATAAACCAAGCAAGTAACTGTAACTAAAGCAAATAATTTGGGAAAATTGGTTTTCAAATATGAATAATAAAAGCAACTCTTGGCTAGGCATGGGAATTGGGGTCACGATCCTTGTCTAACAACCGTATCTAGACAATTATGAGGAACCAAGCTCATTAAGTCTACCCTCAAAGTCTTAAGTACGTGATATCTACTCCTAGACTTGATGTACGTCAAATGGCTTTGATCACATCAACCCATAAGTCCCAACCTACCTACTAATTGGATTAGTAGTGGGTTGGCGTCAATGAGTATCAAATTGACCACCAAGGGCTCCCAAATCATCAAATCTATTAGACCCAATGACTCAAGTTTAAGTGAACACAAAACCATGCATTTCTTGCGAATAAGTGTGAGAAATATTGATAAAATCCCCCAAAATAAGCACAAGATAAACCACAAAATCGGGGTTTATCAAATCTCTCCACACTTAAACCAAGCATTTCCTCATGCTTAAAATAAAAAGACCAAAGATCATGATGGAAAAGAGTTTATGAAATGCAAACTACCTAAATAGATGCATACAACTAATATAAAATCATCTACCTACTTGGTCAAGAGTAAATCTATCCTCCAAGAATACATGTGAGCATATAGGGTAAAAATAGTATGTGATTCATGAATCCTACCAAATTGAACATCATCATGGAATGCATATGACTTGCTAAATGAACGCTTGTGAAAGCCGGGAACAAGCATTGAGCATCGAACCCTCATCGGAAGTGTATCCGCTCTATTCGCTCAAGTGTATAGGGTTCGTCACTCAATCTTCTCCTAATCATGCTTTCCAAGATTTGTATTTTATCTAACAATCGACAATTACTTAATGCATGCTTACAAGTATCATGAGGTCTTATTCATGGGTTGTAACGGGGCTAGGGTGAAGGTAAGGATGTATATGGCCACGTGGGCTTAAAATTTGAGTCCTTGATCAACCTAGGATCCACTAGGCACATAGAACAACCTATACAACTACAATATATTACCTAGCTACCTTTGAGTTTTACTCTTTTTGCATACTCATGTATTCTTTTCAATTCACACCCCTATGCATTGTTTTTGTTACTTTATCTTGGGACATTTTTGTCCCCTTTCATTGCTTTCTCTCTTTTTTTTATTATTATCCCCTTTTTCTTGGGGTTTCTTTGTGAACAAAAGTTTCACTGCATACAGTTTCGTCATTCAACACATGAGTATGTTCCCAAATCCTAAAATTTTTCAATTACACTACAATTACACACCGATATATCTACCCGAATTTTCCAAGTATACCCTCCTATTTGAATGACACACATCCTAACTTACCTAAGCTAATCAAGGATTCAAATTTAGGGACATTCATGGTTTTTCACTTAGGGTTGTTTATGTGCTCTATTTAAGAACAAAAGGGTTTATCATGGGCTCAAAATTGGTTAGCAACGGTAGATAAAAGGGTTAAGGCCATTTGGGAAAAGTGACTATTGAAATGATGGCCTCAATCATGTAAATGCATTCATACACCAAGCAATGGACATATAGAATCAGACAAAGCAAGGATCACAATCATAGAGAGAGAGATATGCACACAAGAATGGAAATAATGGTTAAAAGATGTAACCATGCAATAGGCTCAAAACTTTCATGCTTGTGTTCTTAGCTCAATCACTATGTTCCAAAATACATTCTTAAAGCAAGTTTACTGCAAAAAAAAAAATTTCAGAATTTTGGTAGGTCACCCAGGACACAGTTTCTTGAAAAGGAAGTTATTATTTTGACCAAGTAACTCTATAGAAACTAACTATCATGCAAGGGTATTTACAAGCAAAACTAACTACACATGCAATATACTAACTTCTAAGCAAAAGATAAATCCATGGGTATTGAGGGGAAGAGAATGTTACCCATGGAGATCGGTCGAACGACCTCCCCACACTTTAGAAATTAGCACAGTCCTCTGTGCTACGAATAATACGCAAGGGACGGTCGGGACCGGAACCTTCACTATCCGCATCATCAGAGCTCCTATCACTTGGGTTTGAGGTGGATGTGAACATTTCGGGTTCCTCCATGCTAGGGGTAACACAACGCAGAAGCTTCTTGATGTAAGTGTACCGGCGGTGGTTGCGCTGCTCATATCTATCAAGCTTCCGGTGAAGATCTTCTATCCTTTGATGTGTGGATCTCAGTGGTGGCGATGATGAGCTAGAAGGAAAAAGAAGTGGCGGGGCCATGTCAAGGCTTGGTTTGCTCATAGGAAGGTGTAGGTATTTCCCGCTTGGGACCACATCGCCCTTAGCCGGAACTATGATCTTTTTGTCCTTGGCTTCCCAAGAAACACCCGCAGCAGTAACTAAGTCATACACCGATGCTGGAAATGGCAAATTACCCTGGTCGTGAACTTGACTCATCGCTTGCCTGACAAGAAGCGGAATATTCACCGACTTTTCCGTGAGAACACACCAAACAAGCAAGGTGAGGTCTGCCGTGAGGGACGACTTGTGGGTGCTAGGTAGCACATAGTGGGATAGGATCTGGGCCCAAGCTCTAGCTTCCACAGTGAAGAAGCGAGCGTCAATGCTCTTGGGCCTCATCCGGAGTCGACCTTGGGTCCAAAATGTCCCTGGCTCAGCAATGACTCGGAGAATCGAGTCCCAATTGAATCCATACTTCTCTCGCTGACGTAAGACTTCTTGGTAGCCATCCATGTCACTTGGCACTGGTAGGACATTAAGCACTTGCTGAATAGCCTCTTCTGAAACTGAGATTTGCTTTCGGCGCATGTATACCGATTAAAGAGAGGGAAGATGGTAGTTAGTTTAGAATTCTTCCACCCAAGAGAGGTTGATTTCCCTTGGTTTCCTCAAAAGAAACTCCCATCCTCGCTGTTCAATGCGGGGCAAAATATAAGGAGCGACCTTGTCCAGTGGAACGAGTAGATGCTCAGGATGATAGTTCCTTACAGCTATGGAGGGGAACATAAGTTCACAAAAGCGGTTGGGGAACCTTGAAGAATCTTTTGCTGGTTTTCCCTTGTCATTCTCATCAAAAGGAGCGGGTGTCTTCCCTTTCTTAGATAGGGGTTTGGCTCCTAATGAAGAGCGCGCCTTAGAATTTGACTTTTAGGGTGCCCTTTTTGTGGCCGGTTTCCTTGAAGCTATCTCCTTGCCTTTCTTGGTGGCCATCCTGAAAAGGAAGAGAAGGAAGGAAAACATTAAACCCAAGAATCAATTTGACAAAAAACATGCAAGTGACTTGTGGTGCCCATGATGAATTTAAAAGCAAGGGTCACAACACTTGGCATGGGATGCAAGAGGAAGTAAAGCATGCAATGGCATGAGAAGAGTAGTCTCAAGCATCCATAATAAAGAGCAAGTCATGTTCAATTAATATCTAATTGGCAAGTATAAACTTTAAGCACACAAATTATACTCAATGCATTTAAGAGAAAGTAAGTGAATGAGGAGGGAGCACCAATTTGAAAAATATATGACTAGAATGAACCAAAATGGTATATGTGCATTTCCTCGAACACTTGGCGTGCAATAATCAAGCAATGAGCAATTATGAGATACTAAACCAATTCAAAGCCCAAAATGGAACATCAATCATCACATAAACATCACACAATGGGAAAGATAAGAAAAAGAATGACAAAAGATCTATTAATGCAAATTAAGCTCAAATTCAACATCCATGGAGAAATAAGGAAAAAGGAAAGGTAAGCAAACAAAAAGCAAGAAACATCATCATGCAAGTAAAAGGGAAACCAAGTAAAGCAATAAGAAGCATCTAACTAGAGGGAATAATGTAAGAGAAAATAAAGAAGAGAAGTAGAAGAAGTGAAACCTTGAAAAGTATGAAGGAACAAGGTTGAATCTTCTTTTGTGAAGATGAGAAAGAAAATGGGAGACGTGTAGTGCCACCGGAAAAAGTTGGTTGTCGCCGGTGAGTGGCCGGAGACAGTGGTGGTGGGGTAGGGAAGAAGAAGAGGAGAAGGGAGATGATGGAGGGAGAAGGAAAAGAAACTAAGAAAGAAAAGGGTTTGAGAGAAAGAAAAACAGGGCAAAGCGCAAAGTATAAAACTGACTCGCGCAACCGGCGCGCGCGCAAGGCGCGCTGGCGCATCGGTGAGGATGCTAGCAGGGGACGCGTGCACGTCAGTGGCCCGTGCGCGCGAGGGGAGTTGTGCCTCAGGCACAGAGGTGGCACAAAGTTGGCTCAAGTCTCTGGTTTTTGTACCAGAGTGAATCAGTAAGGCAGGCGCGCGGACGCACACCTTGCGCGGACGCATCAGTTTTGGCATAAGGTTGGCCCAATTGTGGCACAACTCTCTGGTTTTTGTACCAGAGAGTCCACATATCTCCATCGGCGCGCGCGCGCACCGTTCGCTGGCGCGTCGATGGTTGAATTGCAAGGGTGCACGCAGGCGGCATGTACGCGAACGCGTCGGTGCCTGGCGCGAATTGGGCACAAAATGGGCATGACTCTCGGGTATTTGGCCCAAGAGTGTAATTTCGCCACTGGTGCGCACGCGCACTGTGCGCTGGCACGTCGGTGCCCTTCTTCAAAGAAAAATTTTTGTTTTCTTTATCTTTTTCACATCCTATCTACATAAACATTCGACCTATCCAACAAAATCAACAAAGCTAGCATTCCTATGCACTCAATCAATCATCAAAAGATCACAAAATTCACAAGAAACTAAAGATACGAACAAGATGGTATAAACAAGGAAGATCTTACCATGGTGGGGTGCCTCCCACCAAGCACTTTTCTTTAACGTCCTTAAGTTGGATGGTCCTTTTCTTAAGCTTCCTCTCTCCTTGGTGCATCCTCCAATATGTACACCTCTAGCTCTCTTGGGGGCTTGCAACCATGATACTTCTTCACTCTATGTCCATTCACTTTGAAAGTTGCTTCACTCTTGGGATCAAACAATTCCACC
>NC_029789.2:79822844-79834940 GCF_000816755.2 Arachis ipaensis | reverse complement strand
AATCGGAGCCTTGAGTTGTAGAGGAGGACCTCATCACCTTCTTGAAAGTCCTTCTTCTGGATGTGATGGTCATGAAATGCCTTAGTCTTTTCCTTGTAAATTCGGGCATTCTCATATGACTCGTTCCTCAAACACTCAAGCTCTTCTAGTTGTAACTTCCTAGCTTCACCCGCCTTGGCTAAATCCATGTTGCACTGCTTTACCGCCCAATAGGCTCGATGCTCAATCTCCACCGGAAGGTGGCACACCTTACTGTAGACAATCCAGAAAGGACTCATCCCTATCGGAGTCTTGTAGGCCGTTCTATACGCCCATAGTGCATCTCCTAACCGGAGGCTCCAATCCTTTCTTTGTGGATTGACCACTTTCTCCAAGATTCTCTTGATTTCCCGGTTGGACACTTTCGCTTGTCCATTTGTTTGCGGATGATAAGCAGTAGCAACCTTATGCGACACTCCATAGCGCTTGAGTAATGCTTCTACCTTCCTGTTACAAAAGTAGAATCCTTGGTCGCTCACGATTGCTCGTGGCGACCCATAACGGCATACAATGTAATTCCTAATGAAAGAAACAACGGCATTGGCGTCGTCAAGGTGGGTAGGTACGGCCTCTACCCACTTTGAGACGTAGTCAACTGCTAACAGAATATACAGATACCCACTAGAGTTGGGAAACAGTCCCATAAAGTTAATGCCCCATACATCAAATATCTCACAGAACAACATAGGTTGCTGAGGCATTTCATCCCTTTGGGATGCGTTTCCTGACTTCTGACACTTATGGCAAGACACATATAACCGGTTAGCATCTTTGAATAAGGTTGGCCACCAGAATCCACAATCCAACACTTTTTTAGTGGTCCTTTGTGGGCTAAAGTGGCCACCACATTCGGACGAATGACAAGCGTCAAGAATTGGTTGGAATTCAGACTCCGGGACACATCTTCGAATTACTTGGTCTACGCCCCTCTTCCACAAGTGAGGGTCATCCCAAATATAGTATTTGGAATCACTCCTCAACTTGTCCCTTTGGTTTTTCGAAAAGTTGGGAGGGAAGATTCTTGCAACCAAGTAGTTCGCCATTGGGGCAAACCAAGGAAAGCTATCCGACACCGCATGCAAACTATCCAATGGGAATGAGTCATTGATCGGAAATGGATCAATTTTTAAATTCTTAATGCGGCTTAAATGATCCGCAACCAGGTTTTGAGATCCACTCCGGTCCCTAATCTCAATGTCGAATTCTTGCAAAAGCAAGATCCAACGTATGAGTCTAGGCTTTGACTCATTCTTTCTCAATAAGTACATGATCTGTGTATACCACTATCTTTGAACCCAGCAAATAAGATCTGAATTTATCTAAAGCATGAACAATAGCTAGGAGTTCTTTTTCAGTAATGGTATAGTTGGATTGTGCCGCATCTAGTGTCTTAGAAGAGTAAGCAATGACATAAGGGAGTTTACCATCGCGCTGTGCAAGCGCGGCACCCACAGCATGGTTTGACGCATCGCACATTATCTTAAATGGCAACGTCCAGTTGGGGCCTCGCACAATTGGTGCCGTGATAAGAACTCTCCTTAGCTCTTCAAAAGCTTTTACACATTCACCATCAAACTCAAAATCCACATCTTTTTGGAGTAGGCGCGACAATGGCAAAGCAATCTTACTGAAGTCCTTGATAAAGCGCCTATAAAATCCTGCATGTCCCAAAAACGAGCGGACCTCCCTCACGGATGAGGGGTGAGGCAAAGTGGTGATAACATCGACTTTGGCCGGGTCTACAGAAATGCCTTCATGAGATACTACATGTCCTAACACTATACCTTGTTGTACCATAAAGTGACATTTTTAAAAATTTAAGACAAGGTTAGTGTCAACACATCTAGCTAGGACCTTGGCCAAGCTCTCTAAATAAAAATCAAATGAAGTACCATAAACACTAAAGTCGTCCATAAAGACTTCCAGGCAATTCTCCATTAGATCGGAGAAGACACTCGTCATGCACTGCTGAAAAGTAGCGGGTGCGTTACATAGTCCAAATGGCATCCTTTTCTAGGCAAAGGTGCCAAACGGACAAGTAAACGTGGTTTTCTCCTAATCTTCAGGAGCAATATGTATCTGGAAGTAGCCAGTAAATCCATCAAGAAAGCAGTAGTGAGATTTACCTGCCAAGCGGTCTAGCATCTGATCGATGAAGGGTAAGGGGTAATGGTCCTTCCGTGTGGCAGCGTTCAATCTTTTGTAGTCAATACATACTCGCCATGCATTTTGTACTCTTTTAGTGACCATTTCACCGTCGTCCTTCTCGACCATTTTGATGCTCGACTTCTTGGGGACAACTTGAACCAGGCTCACCCATTCACTGTCAAAAATTGGGTATATGATATCCGCATCCAGTAATCGGGTGACCTCTTTCTTCACTACATCGAGGATGGTCGGGTTGAGCCTCCTTTGTGGTTGCCTAACCGGCTTAGCTCCATCTTGGAGAAATATCCTATGCATGCACTTGCGGGGGTCAATTCCCACAATATCTGCTAGGCTCCATCCTATTTCTTTCTTGTACTTTCTGAGAACATCTAGGAGCTTTCCCTCTTCTTCACTTGAGAGCTCACTAGCAATAATGATCGAAAACCTTTGGTTATCCTCTAAGAAAGCATACTTCAAATGAGATGGAAGGGGCTTCAATTCATTTTTTATCTCAAGTTGAGGTTCCTTTTCATCAATCTCATGGGATTCATTCTCGACAACTTCTTCATGTTCATCTTCTTGGTCATCCGTCTCCTCAACAATGGGGTAGCACAACTTGTCATGGTCTTCTTCTTGCACTTCTGCTACCACTTTATCAATCACATCACATCGGAGCATGGAATGTTCTTCGAGAGGATGTTTCATGGCTTCCTCTAAATTGAACTTGATAGTCTTGTCTCCAACCCTAAAGTAATATATACCGGTGAAGGCATTTAACTTGAATTCGGAGGTTTTGAGGAAGGGTCTACCAAGTAGAACGGAGGAGGAGCTTCTATTTTCTGTTGGAGGTATTTCAAGGATGTAAAAGTCAACCGGAAAAACCAAATCCTTAATTACCACGAGTACATCTTCCGCTATCTCCATCACTGTGATCATACTCTTATCGGCTAAGGCAAACCTCGCCGCCGACTTCTTTAATGGAGCTAAATTCAACTGCACATAGATAGAAAGTGGCATGATGCTTACACAAGCTCCCAAGTCACACATACAATCATGAAAAGTGTATCCACCAATACAACAAGACACTAAGCACGATCTAGGGTCACCACATTTTCTTGGAATAGGTTCCATCAAGGAAGAAATTGAACTACCCAAGGATAATGTCTCTAATTCTCCTATCCTATCCTTGTGTGTACACAAGTCTTTCAAAAATTTTGCATACTTTGGAATTTGTTGAATAGCATCAAGGAGTGGTATGGTTACCTCAACCTTTTTGAACACTTGAAGCATATTCAAATCAAACTCCGGTGTCTTCTTCGCCTTCTTCACCATGGAAGGAAATGGAATAGGAATTGACTCATCCACTATAGCTTTCCTCTTGGGTTCCTTGAGGTTTACTCCTTCTTCCTCATGCCTTTTGTCTAACACCTCTTCTTCATGTGGAGCTTCAACAACTACCTCTTCCTCATGAATTTCTCCCATGACCCTTGGAGGTATCTTCTCTAATGTAGTTCCCGATCGTAGAGTGATGGCGTTGAGACCGCCTCTTAGGTTTAGTTGGGGTTGGGATGGAAGGTTAGAGGAACTTGAGGGTTGATTGGTGTTGTTATTGGGGGTTGATGATTGGCTAGAAATGTTCATCTTTGAAAGCATGTTGGTGAGGTTGGCCAATTGAGTATTCAAGGCCTCGAATTGAGCCTTGTTGCTCTCATCTCGTTTTTCCATAGCGGCTCTAAGCTCATCAACTTGATTCTTGGAAGATGGAGGAGTTTGGTTTTGATTTTGTTGTCTATGGTGTGGTGCTTGGTACTTGGTGTAGTTGTTTTGGTTTTGGTTGGAGTGGCCTTGGTTGGCTTGGTAGTTGGTGTTGTTATGGTGGTATTGGGATGAAGATTGGTTGTTGTTGTTGTGATGAGAAGAAGAGTTGTTCCACCTTTGGTTTTGATTGCTTCCTTGTGCATTATCTCTCCACCCTTGATGTTGATTACCACCTTGATGGCAGTTGTTTTGACCTTGAGAAGGGTAGGGTGGACAGTTGTTGTAATTCACATTGGCTACCACAAGGGCATGTTCCTCTTGAATTTAATGGCATTGGTCGGTGTAATGTGTGGTGCTAGAGCACAAACCACAAATTCTAGGAGGGCCTTCAAGTTGAGCAACCGGAGGTGGGGCTTGGACGGCTTGGATGGAGCAGTATTCCTTTTGATCCCTTTGGATTTGTGTAAGGATGGTGGTCATATCCCCAAGTGCCTTGGTTAGACTTGCTTCGGAGGGGGATGGTTCTACCACACCCTTGAGAGGATTACTTCTCACCCTTGTGTGTTGTGTAGCTTCGGCAACATCCTTTATCAAATTCCAAGCATCTCCCTCCGTCTTGTTTTTCGAAAGGGAACCGCCACTAGAAGTGGTGAGCAATCTTCTATCTTCCGCACAAAGACCTCTGGTAAAGTAGCTAATGAGCAAGTGAGTGGTCATTCCGTGGTGTGGACATGACTCCAATAGCCTCTTGAATCGAGACCAATACTCGTACAAACTCTCTTGGTCTCTTTGCATTATACCCGAAATCTCTTTTTGGATGTAGTCGATCTTCTCCGATGGGAAGAACTTATCAAGAAACTCTCTTCTCAAGAAATCCCAATTAGTCACAATCTCATCCGGTAGCGAGTAGAACCATGTTTTTGCTTGCTCTTCAAGAGAGAAAGGGAATGCAAAGACCATGATAGCTACCTCATCGGCTCCTTGCCTTCGAGCCGTAGAGCAAGCAACTTGAAAATCCTTCAAATGTCGGATGGGGTCTTGACCCGGCAACCCATGATACTTAGGAAGTAGATTTATCAAGCTACTCTTCAACTCAAAGTTTGGATCAAGGTTAGGATACCTTGCTTGCAACGGTTGAAGTATGATATCCGGAGCTCCTTGCTCATGCAAAGTGATCCGGTGTGGCTCCGCCATGTGTCGCTCACCTGTAGGATGCAAAGATGTATTAGTAGTGTCAACAGAAGAATAGGAAGTAGCGGACTCCAAGTCACTCTCGGTGACGTCTAGTGATTCGGTATTTTCCTCAAGAGAGGCCGAAGTACTAGGCGTATAGTCTAACCATCGTCTAGCTTGCCGAGTGTGTAACAAAGTTCTTTTGATCTCGGGATCAAAATTGGATAAGCTAGAATTCGGTTGAGACCGAGTCATCAAACTTGAAAGTCATAGCACAAATGTAAAAAAAATCTGAACTATAGCTAAGTATTAAAAGAGGTAAAATATCTACAATATTCACATATTCACATAACCAATATCAAGGCATATGTTGCAACCATTCCCCGGCAACGGCGCCAAAAATTTTACAGGCTCCCAAGGGTGTATTGGTAAAGATTTTCTCCAATAAAACCACGTTGCAAGTATAGCTCTACCAACAACAATCCTCGGGGGTCAAATTTAGAGAGGGATTTGGTTGTCACAAGTTCAACCCCAATAGAAATAACCGAAGTATTCAAACCTCGGGTCGTCTCACAAGGAATGGGCAAACATGTGCTTCAACATTGGTTAGAAATCTGGGGTTGTGAGTTATGAGCATGAAAATAAATGGGAATCTTAACAAGCAAGTAATCTTAAATTGCAACAAACTAATTCAACTATCTAAGCAAAACATGAGAAATTCCAACGAACAAGCAACATTCCACTTAATTCTATTATAAACCAAGCAAGTAACTGTAATTAAAGCAAATAATTTGGGAAAATTGGTTTTCAAATATGAATAATAAAAGCAACTCTTGGCTAGGCGTGGGAATTGGGGTCACGATCCTTGTCTAAAAACCGTATCTTGACAATTATGAGGAACCAAGCTCATTAAGTCTACCCTCAAAGTCTTAAGTACGTGATATCTACTCCTAGACTTGAAGTACATCAAATGGCTTTGATCACATCAACCCATAAGTCCCAACCTACCTACTAATTGGATTAGTAGTGGGTTGGCATCAATGAGTATCAAATTGACCACCAAAGGCTCCCAAATCATCAAATCCATTAGACCTAATGACTCAAGTTTACCTAATTCCCTTGACCTAGGCCAAGAGTAAAGAAGACTACTTCATAATCAAAGTAAACAATTCATCGAACACTTGGTAAGCATTAACAAAAGACTTGTTCAAAATAGCAATTAAATTGAAATCTACAAGTGCTCACTAACAATTATCAACATACAATCATCCAAACAACAAGATTAAACATAGAAATCATCAATGTAACATCAACAAGTCAAGATTCACAACATTCATGAAATGGGTATAAAATGATAATTGACAAGAATTCATAAAACTATCACTAGATATAAGCAAAATTGTAACAAGGAATTCAAATTGAACAATTAAAACTTGTATTAACAAGATCCAATTCATAAATCAACAAGGGAGATCAAATTAAAACTAGATCTAGAGAGGAACAAGTGTTTCTCTCTCTAGAATAACTAAAGAACCAAAAATTAGCTAAAATTATGTCTTAGTGTAAAAATGATTGATCCCCCCTTTCCCCTTAGCATCCTTGGGACTTTTCCATGCAGAAACAGCTTGAAATTGGGCCTGATGAGCCTCAGAAATCGCCAGGCATGATTTCCTTTAATGAGGTCACGTTGATAAACCACTATTTTATGGTTTATATTGTGTTTAATTGTGTGGTTTTATCATGATCCTTACCCACTTATTCATTAAATTAGCATGAAATTATAATTCCTTCCTGAATTTATAACATGTTTGAAAACTGCTTCCTAGAGACTTTAATTATGTATTTTTAATTCTCCTTTATTCCATTTGATGCCGTGATCTGTGTGTTGAGTGTTTCAGACTTTATAGGGCATGAATGAGTTGGAGATTGGAAAGGAAGCTAGCAAAAATGGAAGGAACATAAGAATTTGAGGAGATAACCAGCGAGAAGTGACGCGGTCGCATGGCTCACGTGACCGCGCGAAGGAGAGCAAATCGTAGTGACGCGGCCGCATGGCTCACGCGGCCGTGCGGATTGGAAAAGCTCAAGCGACACGGTAGCGTGGACGACGCGAACGCGTGGCAAGGAAAAGCGCGAAAGACACGTCCGCATAGATGACGCGATCGCGTGACACGTGCGATCTGCATAATCTGCAGAATTCGCTGGTGGTGATTTTGGACCTTATTTCGACCCAGTTTTCGGCCTGACAACCATTAATTATAAATTAATCTTGAGATCATTCCATCAGTAATAGAGATTCCAACTAATCAACTCCCAGTCAAGACTTTTATTCATATTATTTGAATTTTCTCAATTTAATTTTCCACCTACTTAACTCAACTTTTTGGGACATCTGATTAATAAAATAGCACACTTTTCTGCAACTCGTTGGGAGACGACCTGGGACTTAAATTCCCAGTAATTTTTAATTTAATCTCTCTGTGACATATTTCTAAATTGATAGGCAGATTTTCGGTGAGTTAAGAACTATACTTGCAACGTAACTATTTTAATAATTTTTAATTCACCAACTTCTGTGCCTCATCAATTTTTGGCGCCGTTGCCGGGGAGTTGCAATAGAGTGCTAAAGTTATTAATTAGAATTTATTTATTTGCCTTTTATTTTATTTTGCTACTATGAGCTGCATGTTTCTTTCGTCAAATGACGCGTTCACTTCCTGATCCGCGCTTGCTAATATTCGATCCTGAAATTGAAAGGACTATTTCACGAATAAGGTGAGAACAACGTCGATTAGTCCGCTCTGAGGGCGGATCTGAAAGTGAACTTGAGGAAGAAACCAGCCCCCGTTCTACTGATTCGGTTGTTTTACGTGCAGAAGACATGGCAGCTAGGAGAGTTACCATCCAGGAGGAAGGAGCCCCTGATTTTACAATGTAACCGTTTCAAGCGCATCATCCAACGGTAGCTACAGATTTTGAAATAAAGACCGCACTGCTAAATTTGATGCCCAAGTTTCATGGCCTACCTGCTCAAGAGCCTATCAAGCGCTTGAGAGATTTCCAGGCAGCCTGTTCTACTGTCAGGCGTGATGGTACTGATAAAACTTCAATTTTGCTGAAAGCTTTCCCGTTTTCTCTCGAGGGAAAAGCAAGAGAGTGGTACTACACTCAACCTCTAGCAAATGTATCCAACTGTTAGCTGAATCTACTAGGAACCACAGACAAAAGCAAGGCCGTTCAAAAGCCGTTGCAGAAGTATCCTCTAGCAGAGAGACTGTGGCTCTAGCTCAGAGTATATGTGAGATGACCAACTTGCTGAAGCAGATGCAATTAAATCAACAACAAGCTCAGCAAGCTCAACCTCCCTCGCCACAGTAAAACCAACAATTAGTCCCGCAAAGAATTTGCGGAATCTGTGCTGATTATAGCCATTACACTGATGAATGCCCGCAGCTCCAACAAGAAGACAACATGGTGGCATCCACTCATAACTTCTATGACCGCCCGAACCAAGGGTACAATCAAAGTGGAAATAATAACCATGGATGGCAGGACAATTCTAACCAGAATTGGAGGGACAACAATAACAGAGGAGGCCGAGATAATCAGAGAAATCAGAGGTGGAATAATAACAACAACAGGCAGCAGAATCAACCTTACAGAGCACCTCACCTGAGGCAAAACCCAGGACCACAGAACAATCAATAGCAGACCTCTCAATTTACTCATTCTTCTTTATCTCCTAATGAAGAGCTACTACAATATTTTGAGCGAAGACAACAGACCATGGAAAATAACATCATGAATAGTATTAATGCCAGTCTGAATGGTCTCACCTCTACTTTGCAAGCTCTTATGTCACAGATTGGATCAACGCAAAATTCCAGTAACTAACCTTCAAGCTCCACTGGAATCCCCACTCAACCATTACCCAATCCAAAGGGAGGCATTAATGCCATCAACCTAAAGTCTGGAACCACCCTACAGGAGAGGAATCAGGAGGAACCAAGCCCACCAGAACACACCTCAGCTGAAGAGGTAGTAGAAATAGAAGATGTTGAAGAGGAAGAGGACATACAGGACATAGCTGAAGAAGAAATAGCTCAACCACAGGAGGAAGCACCAAAAGGCGCAGACACCACAGAAAACACTACTCCTATTCCATTTCCACAACTTGCAAAGAAGCCTAGGAAGCAGCTAGAACCCGAGCAATTGGGTGGAGTTTGGCAGACATAGTGGGAATTAACCCTCAAGTATGCGAGCACAGAATATTTTTGGAAGAGGGAGCAAGACCTGTCCGTCAACCCCAAAGAAGATTGAATCCCACCATCTTGGAAGTTATCAAAAAGGAAGTGACCAGACTATTGGAAGCCGGTATCATATATCCCATTTCAAACAGTGAATGGGTAAGCCCAGTACAAGTGGTGCCCAAGAAGTCTGGAGTTACTATAGTGAAGAATGAGCATGGAGAGCTCATAGCAAGTAGAGTTCAGAATGCTTGGAGAGTCTACATTGATTACAAGCGTCTCAACCAAGCTACCCGTAAGGATCACTACCCACTTCCATTCATTGATCAAATGCTGGATCGCCTGTCAGGTAAATCACATTATTGCTTTTTAGATGGTTACACAGGTTATTTCCAGATTCATATAGCTCCTGAGGATCAGGAAAAGACTACTTTTACATGTCCTTTTGGGACTTATGCTTACAAGAGAATGCCCTTTGGCTTGTGCAATGCACCAGCTACTTTCCAAAGGTGCATGATGAGTCTTTTCTCTGATCTTATTGAGGACTGTATGGAAGTTTTTATGGACGATTTTAGCGTTTATGGTGATTCTTTTAGCCTTTGCTTAGATGGATTATCTAGAGTATTAGATAGATGTGTTAATACAAACCTTGTATTAAATTTCGAAAAATGTCACTTTATGGTGAAACAAGGGATTGTATTAGGACATGTGGTATCTAATAATGGCATTTCTGTAGACCCAGCAAACGTGAATGTTATTTCTAGTTTACCTTACCCCTCTTCTATGAGGGAAGTCCGTTCGTTCCTTGGCCATGCAGGTTTTTACAGGAGATTTATTAAGGACTTTAGTAAGGTCGCACTTCCCTTATCCAGATTACTGCAGAAGGATATTGAGTTCGAGTTTAGTGAGGATTTCAAACAAGCGTTTGATAAGCTGAAGACTGCTCTGACTCAAGCTCCAATTGTGAGAGGACCAGACTGGAGCTAGCCATTTGAAATCATGTGCGATGCTTCCAACCATGTAGTAGGAGCAGCGCTGGCTCAGCGTGAAGGTAAGGATCCTTTCGTTATTGCTTATGCATCTAAGACTTTAGACACTGCCCAATCCAACTATACTACTACTGAGAAAGAGCTTCTTGCTATTGTTTTTGCTCTGGATAAATTCCGAGCTTATTCATTTGGTACTAGAGTAGTAGTGTATTCAGACCATGCAGCTTTGAAGTATCTATTAGCTAAAAAGGAATCCAAACCAAGACTCATACGTTGGATACTGCTGTTACAAGAATTTGATTTAGAAATAAAGGATAGGTGTGGTAATCAAAATTTAGTGGCAGACCACTTGAGTCGCCTTGAGCATATTAAGGATGATTCTACTCCTATAGATGATAATTTTCCTTTTGATAACCTGCAAGCAGTATCTGAGTTAGTCCCTTGGTATGCACCTATTGCTAATTATTTAGTTAGCTGTACATTTCCTCCAAATTTTTCTAAGCATCAAAGAGACAAGCTGAAAAGCGAGTCTAAATATTATATATGGGATGACCCATATTTGTGGAGATATGGCGCTGATCAAGTAATTAGACGTTGTGTGCCTCAATCAGAATTCCAGTCCATTTTAGAGGCCTGTCACTCATCTGAGAGTGGAGGACATTTTGGTCCTCAAAGAACAGCTAGAAAGATCTTAGACTGTGGATTCTGGTGGCCTACTCTTTTTAGAGACGCTGCTGAGTTTTGTAAATCTTGTCTCTCATGCCAGAAATTTGATAATATATCCAGGAGGGATGAGATGCCTCAACAAATTATGCTTTTCTGTGAAATTTTTGATGTTTGGGGCATTGACTTCATGGGTTCATTTCCAAATTCTAATAGATATTTTTATATATTGTTAGCTATGGATTATGTTTCCAAATGGGTGGAAGCAATTCTTACCCGCACTGATGATGCTAACACTGTTGTTTTCTTTGTGAGAAACCATATTATATGTCACTTCAGATCACCACGAGCAATCGTGAGCAATCAAGGCACCCATTTTTGTAACAAGAGACTAACAGGATTAATGAAGAAGCATGGGATAATTCATAAAGTTGCAACAGCTTACCATCCCCAAACTAATGGGCAAGCCGAGGTGTCAAACAGAGAAATTAAGCGTATCTTGCAAAAGATAGTAAAGCCACATAGAAAAGACTGGAGCACCAAGCTACAAGATACACTCTGGGCATATAGAACAGCATACAAGACACCCATTGGAATGAGTCCTTTCTGCTTGGTTTATGGAAAAGTTTGTCATCTCCCAGTTGAAGTAGAACACAGAGCTTTTTGGGCAGTTAAGGAGTGCAACATGGGAATTGAGAAAGCCGGAGCTGAAAGGAAGTTGCAACTGCAGGAACTGGAGAGCCTTCACCTAGAAGCTTATGAAAACTCCAGAATATACAAGGAAAAGATGAAGGCTGTACATGACCAAGACATCAAGAAGAAAGAGTTCCAACCTGGGGATTTAGTCCTCCTTTACAAATCTCGACTAAGGCTCATGCCAGGCAAGTTGAGATCAAGATGGGAAGGTCCATACAGAGTAGAGAAGGCCGAACTGTACGGAGTTTATCACCTAAGCCATCCTTCAAGCTCTGAACTTATTAAGGTTAATGGACAACGCCTGAAGCTATACCATGGCGAGAAGATGCAGAGAAACAAGGAGCTTGAGATCTTCCTCTTGGAAGATCCCCACATAGCAGAAG
>NC_029789.2:79798757-79818192 GCF_000816755.2 Arachis ipaensis | reverse complement strand
AGAATATACAAGGAAAAGATGAAGGCTGTACATGATCAAAACATCAAGAAGAAAGAGTTCCAACCTGGGGATTTAGTCCTCCTTTACAAATCTCGACTAAGGCTCATGCCAGGCAAGTTGAGATCAAGATGGGAAGGTCCATACAGAGTAGAGAAGGCCGAACCGTACGGAGTTTATCACCTAAGCCATCCTTCAAGCTCTGAACTTATTAAGGTTAATGGACAACGCCTGAAGCTATACCATGGCGAGAAGATGCAGAGAAACAAGGAGCTTGAGATCTTCCTCTTGGAAGATCCCCACATAGCAGAAGATTGAGCTAGTGGAGCGTCCAACTTACGGACGTTAAAGCAAAGTGCTAGGTGGGAGACAACCCACCATGGTATGATCGCTCTTTTCTTTATTTTTAGTTTTTCCTATTCAATAACTCTTCTCTTTCTTAGTACTTTCGTGCATCTGCATTTACCTGTTTTTATTTTCAAAAAAAAAAATTTTGCTACGCGACGCGATCGTATCAGCGACGCGTCCGCGTCACAGGGAGAGTAAAGAAAAATAAAAATTAACAGAAAGTCACGCTGGAGTGTGGCTGGAGGCGTGCCAATGGCACAAATCAACCCAGACGACCGCGTCGCTGACGCGTTCTCGTCGCATGGAAATCATGGCCTCCCACGCGACCGCGTGCCCCATGCGGCCGCGTGCCCTGAATTTTCGGCGTAAAAGGGTGCACAATGAAATATTGTGCGAGAGTGATGCTGGATTGGTGCTGGAAGCACAATCCTTATCACGCGACCGCGTCGCCGATGCGGCCGCGTCATCCATTTTCTGGCGCACACTCACGCGATCGCGCCGTCCCAATGTTGGCAAATAAATTAATTTGAACAGAGAGTTGCGCTGGTGCAAGGCTGCACTCGCGCCAGAAGCATAACATGGGTCACGCGACCACGTGACCGACGCGATCGCGTCACCATACTTGAAGCGCATCCACGCGAAGGCGTGCCCCACGCGGCCGCGTCACATGCGCCGCACAGCTCAACCTAAAATTGCCACATATCTTATCTTTCTCTCCTCCAAATCCTAATTTTCCTTTTCCCTCCTTATTTCTTCCTTCTCCCTTCCCCCTTTTATCTCACCTTTCACTCTCTATCTCACCTCCATTAACAAGGTTTTACTTTCTTCCTCCCTCTTTCTTTTTCTATCATTCTTATTATTTTATATGTATTTTCTTTTCTTTTCTTTTTCTTTTCATTATTCATATTTTCTTTCTTTTTCTTTTCCTTTTTACATGGTGTTAGAAAATTTTTTTTTTTTGAGTCATTATCCCTCATTATATGCTTGTGGATTATTGCGCTTTCTTTTCTTTTCTTTCAGGCTGGCCACCAAGAAAGGAAAAGAGAAAGCTACTTCCAAACCACCAGCAAGAAGAGGAACTAAAAGAGCATTAGTGGCAGAGCCTTCTTCAACCGCAGTCAACCCTCAACAAAAAGAGTTAAGAGGATAATAAAGGTTAATGAGAAGGAGAAAGCCTTTCCAGCAAAGGACACTGCGCGATTTCCCAATCGCTACTGTGAGTAGATGTTCCCTATCCTGGCAGAAAGAAACTATAACAATGAATACCTTCTTATCCTCCCATCCAATATTGCTACCTTTGTTGAGCCGCAAATTGAACGAAGACAATGGGGTTTCCTACGGAGACAGCCAAGGCAGGTCAATCTTTCTTGGGTAGTTGAGTTCTACTCTAACTTCTACATGCCAACCCTATAATCTGTTTATGTCCGGAAGAAGCAAGTCCCCATCACAGAAGAGGCCATTCAGCAAGCTCTGAGTCTTCCCCCTATTCCAGAAGGAATGGACACCTTCCAAGAAGCCGCACTTAAGCGCCAGAGGTACCAATTTGACTGGGACTCCGTTCTCGGAGTTATCGCATTACCTGGCAGCCGTTGGATCTACGGATACCACCGTACCCGCCCTAAGGGAATCTTGGCTTCAGCACTTACCTTGGAGGCTTGCGTCTGGGCACAGATCATGTCCCATTATGTCTTTCCGAGCACTCACGAGTCCTCCTTCACTGCGGACATGGCTGTTCTACTATGGTGCATTCTTACAGACCAACCTCTGCATCTCTCAAGACATATCTGGCATGTATAGAATAAATTGCATAGGTTAGAATAGTTGCATGCATGTTTTACTTGATTGAAAAGACAATAAGTTTCTTTTAAGACTCTATCTTTGGAACAAAATTTCACTAATTTTTCAAAATTTTATGATAAATTTGCTTGAGTTGTATTTGGAACATGATATTTGAGCTAAAGAACCCACAACCTGTGAAAGATTTGAGCCTTTATGTATGGTTACATTATTTAACCATAATTATTTCATTCTTGTGTGTTTACTTCTCTAAGATTGTAATCTATATTTTGTTTTATCTTATATGTCCAATATTTATTATATTTGCATGCTTGCACATGATTGAGGCCATTATTTGTTTAAACTCACTTATCCAAATTAAGCCTACCCTTTTCAATTACCCTTGTTAACCACTTTGAGCCTTTAAATCCTAGAAGGATAGAGTGATTACCCTATACACTAGAGATTAGAGCGTACATACATTATCAGTGAGGGTTCAATGCTTGAATTTTCATGTTCCCTGCTTTCATGAGCTATCTTCTTGCACTTTTATCTGTTTTATTGTATAATGATAGAATTAGTGGAATTTGATTTGTAATTATTTTGAAGAGCTTATTTACTTTTGATCAAGTGGGCAAGAATCATATAGTTGTATTTATTTATATATATAGGCTTGCATTGTATTTCATTAGTTTCTACATGTTCATACTTATTTCCTTATCTCCTTCAATTAACCATGAGGACATGCTAATGTTTAAGTGTGGGGAGGTTGATAAACCACTATTTTATGGTTTATATTGTGTTTAATTGTGTGGTTTTATCATGATCCTTACCCACTTATTCATTAAATTAGCATGAAATTATAATTCCTTCCTGAATTTATAACATGTTTGAAAACTGCTTCCTAGAGACTTTAATTATGTATTTTTAATTCTCCTTTATTCCATTCGATGCCGTGATTTGTGTGTTGAGTGTTTCAGACTTTATAGGGCATGAATGAGTTGGAGATTGGAAAGGAAGCTAGCAAAAATGGAAGGAACACAAGAATTTGAGGAGATAACCAGCGAGAAGTGACGCGGTCGCATGGCTCAAGCGACCGCGCGAAGGGGAGCAAATCGCAGTGACACGGCCGCATGGCTCACGCGGCCGCGCGGATTGGAAAAGCTCAAGCGACGCGGTAGCGTGGACGACGCGAACGCGTGGCAAGGAAAAGCGCGAATGACGCGTCCGCATGGATGACGCGATCGCGTGACATGTGCGATCTGCATAATCTGCAGAATTCGCTGGGGGCAATTTTGGACCTTATTTCGACCCAGTTTTGGGTCCAGAACAGCAGACTAGAGCTAGAGAATATGCAGAAACAAAAGACAACATTCATTCTACACAGTTTAGGAGTTTTAGATCTAGTTTTACTCCTTTAGGTTTTTCTCTCTAGGTTTAAGAATTTTAATTTTTCAATTGGTCTTAGCATTGGAACATTGAGAAGAGTTATTTCCTCATCAAGACTTCGTCATTCTAGTTCATTCTCTTAACTTGGTTTTATTCTTCCATGTTCTTTGCTTTGTTCAATTTTGTCATTTGAATACTTTCATGATTAATTAATACAAGGATTATTTCTTCCATTTTAATTTATTTTCCATTCCAATAATCATGTCTTCTTTTAATTCCCTTTCATGTGTTATGGATTTATTATTTACACTGAGTAAGTAGTTCCCTCACTTGATGGGGAGTTGATTGAAAGGAAATCTTGAGTTGGAAGGATTGAAAGAAAATTTGTAATTGGGGTAACTGTTGGATTGTTATCTAATCACTAACACCAATCCCTTTGAACTAAGTGGGTTGCAACTCGTGAACAGAACTAGCATTCCAACTTGTTTGACATTCCTTTACCTAGTAAAGGATAACTAAACAGAACAACCATTAATTATAAATTAATCTTGAAATCATCCCATCAATAATAGAGATTCCAACTAATCAACTCCCAGTCAAGACTTTTATTCACATTATTTGAATTTTCTCAATTTAATTTTCCACCTACTTAACTCAACTTTTTGGAACATTTGATTAATAAAATAGCACACTTTTCTGCAACTCGTTGGGAGACGACCTGGGACTTAAATTCCCAGTAATTTTTAATTTAAATTCTCTGTGACATATTTCTAAATTGATAGGCAGATTTTCAGTGAGTTAAGAACTATATTTGCAACGTAACTATTTTAATAATTTTTAATTCACAAACTTCTGTGCCTCATCACACGTGCAGCTTCCCACGCATGCGCGCCAATTGCTTTTATGATCCACGCGTGCGCGTATGCGTCAATAGGAATCTTCTGATCTGCGCGGATGCGTCCATTCTTGCGCTCCGCTTCCAGCCAATCCCATCCACGCGTCCGGGTGGAGTGCGCTAGCGCGCCGATGCTGCTTTTCCCAAGATTTTAATTCTTCATGTTCTTCCCTCTTTGTACATGCTTTCTCCCTCTCTTCTAAGTCATTCCTACCCTATAATTCCTGAAATTATTCAACAAATACATCACGGCATCGAATGGCAATAGAAGAGGATTAAAATATGGCAATTTTAAGGCAAAATAAGCATGTTTTCCATCATGGAGCAATATTGGGAAGTGAACACAAAACCATGCATTTCTTGCGAATAAGTGTGAGAAATATTGATAAAATCCCCCAAAATAAGCACAAGATAAACCACAAAATCGGGGTTTATCACTCATCTCCCTTTAAAGGCTTCTTCTTTGACAATAACTCCTTCATGAATTTAACATAGAGAGGCATTAGCTCCAAAACCTCAGCAAAAGGAATATTAATTTGTAACTTTCTGAAAACTTCCAAGAACTTGAAAACTACTTGTCCTTGGTCTCCTTTTGAAGTCTCTGAGGATATGGCATTTTAGGCTTGTACTTAGGTGCCTTAGACAATGTAGGATGAGTGTCAAGAGAGACTCGGAATGGATTATCTACACGCTTAGGAGGGGCGTGTTCCACCTCCTCTTTCTTCTCCTCTGGAGCTTCTTTTTCAACTGGCTCCTCATTAACTTGTGCTTTCGTACTTGCCACTTGTCCACTTATCAAGGTTATAGCCTTGCACTCCTCTCTTGGATTTGGAATTGTGTTTCCAGGAAGACTATTAGTGGTCCTCTGATCAATTTCATTAACTTTTGTGTCTAATTGACCCATCTGAATCTCCAAGTTTTTGATTGATGCTCTGGTTTCCTGTATAAAACTTGCCATTAGTGCTTCCAGTTCAGTGTTCTTCTACAATTGAGGAGTTGCTTGTTGAGATGACTGAAACTAGTGGTTATTAAAATTATTCTGTTGAAAACTGCCCTGAGAATTATTATTAAAATTTTGTGGCCTCTGAGGTTGCTCTCTCCACCTAAAATTTAGGTGATTTCTCCATCCTTGATTGTAGGTCTTAGAGTATGTATCATTATTGGGGTTTCTAGGAGCACTCCCCATGTAATTGATCTGTTCAGAAGAGGATTGAGCATAAATCTTCATTCCTTCTCTTCTTATACCTTTCTTCATCATGAACCCAAATGGGATTGAAGAGTTCAGAAGAACTCTGGGTTCCTATACAAACCCTACTGCTGACTTCTATGGAAGAAGTATTAGTATACTAATGACAAGTCATCTTATGCTAGTTTCACAAGCATTTTCCTCTTGTTTCATTAAGTTTTTATGCACTTTCTTGCACAATAAGTAAGCAATTGGATTGAAATTTCATGCATTTCGCAAGTCAATTAAACATGGTTGTTTATGTAATTTTTCATAAGGTCTTATGCTACTTTTACTAGATGTTATCAATGATGCAAATACCTCATGATTACAGCAAACTTTGAGGCAATTGTTTGATTGATTGTAGGTGGAAATAAGGCAAGAAAGAAATAAGAAAGAAGAGGAGGAAACAGAGCAAAAAAGTATTGAAGAAGAGAGGGAGATGCAACGTTGGTGGTAACGTTGATCCACCAACATTGCAGGCAACATTTTTGGAAGAAAAAATGGTGCAACGTTGAGGGCAATGTTGGTGATCCAACGTTGCCTCAAACGTGGATTTGGAAAATTTTTCAAAACTACTAGTGCTGGCGTTGGAGGGAACGTTGGAGGTCCAACGTTACCTCCAACGTCTTCGATGGTTTTCAAAAGCTGGAGCCAGAGAAATTTTGGGTGACGCGTACGCGTGGATATGCAAAACACACATACGCATGAGCTGCGCGCACGCATAGAATGACAAAATTCACCATTCATGCGTACGCGTGGGTTACGCGTGAGCGTGAATGAACGAATGTTGGAGGTCCAACGCTACCTCAATCGTTACCCTCCAACGTATGCGACAAGCAGCCCAAAATTGGATTTAAAAAATTGCAATCGACGCGCACGCATACATGTGCATGCATATTTTGGCCAGACACGCCCACGCGTGAGCGACGCATACGCGCAAAACTCTGTTTTGATGCATACGCGTAGAGGACGCGCACGCATGGGTGGAAAAATGTTGGTGCACCAACGTTGAGTCAAACGTTGGCGCCAATGCTTATTCTTTTGGAAATCCTTTCTCAAAACCAACTGATAAACCACTATTTTATGGTTTATCTTGTGTTTAATTGAATGGTTTCATCAAGTCTTCACCCACTTATTCATATGATTTGCATGATTTTACATTTTCCTTCATGATTTTGTGCTATGATTGAAAACATGTTACTTTAGTCTTAAATTTCCTATGTTTAATCCTCTCTTATTACCATTCGATGCCTTGATGTGTGTGTTAAGTGTTTTCAGAGATTATAGGGCAGGAATGACTTAGAGGATGGAAAGGAAGCATGCAAAAGTGGAAGGAATACATGAAACTGAAGGAACTGCTAAAGCTGTCCAGCCTGACCTCCTGGTACTAAATCGATCATAACTTGAGCTACAGACGTCCAAATGACGCTGTGCCAGTTGCGTTGGAAAGCTAACATCCGGGGCTTCGCAACGAAGATAGGTGACATGCACGCGTGAATCACGCGGACACGTGACCTGGAAAAAATGCAATTCGCGTGAACGCGTGGATGACGCTCCCGTGTGACTTTGCAACGACCTGTACATACCAAAAATCACTGGGGGCGATTTCTGGGCTGTTTTTGACCCAGTTTTCGGCCCAGAAATCACATATTAGAGGCTATAAAGTGGGGGAATCCATTCATTCATAACAACAATTCATACAACATTCAAAAATTAACAATTTTAGGTTTTAGATGTAGTTTTAGAGAGAGAGAGGTTCTCTCCTCTTTCTTAGGTTTTAGAATTTGGATTTCTTTTATTTTTATGGTTATTTCTTCAATCTAGGTTCAACATTCCTTTAAATTTATTTTCTCTTCTACTTTTATTCTATTACTTTAGTTGATTACTTGATGTTGCCAATTTGGCTTATGAATTCTTATGTTTAATTTGATTCAATATAATTTGAGGTATTTCAGATTTATGATTGTTTTATTCCATTTATGATGCTTTCAATATAATTTAGATTTTTCCCCTTTTGGCTTTGGTTAAGTAATTGGTGACACTTGAGTTATCAAACTCAGCGGTTGATTGAGAATTGGAAACTGCTGATTGATTTGGATCCCTCTAAAGCTAGTCTTTCCATAGGAGTTGACTAGGACTTGAGGAATCAAGTTAATTAGTCCACTTGACTTTCCTTTATTTAGTAAGGGTTAACTAAGTGGGAGCAATAACAATTCTCATCACACCTGATAAGGATAACTAGGATGGGATTTCCAGTTCTCATACCTTGCCAAGAGTTTTCTTTCTAATTATTAATTTATTTTTCTTGCCATTTAAATTACTTGTTCCTTATTTCAAAAACCCATAAATATACCTTTTTCCCATAACCAATAATAAATACACCTCTCTGTAATTTCTTGAGAGACGACCCGAGGTTTAAATACTTCGATTATAAATTTTATTGGGTTTTGTTACTTGTGACAACCAAACTTTTATACGAAAGGATTCTCTGTTGGTTTAGAAACTATACTTACAACGTGATTATTTTTATAAAATTCTTTACCGGCAGAAATCCAATCGTCAAAAAAAATGGCGCCGTTGCCAGGGAATTGCAAACGTGTGCCTTATTATTGGTTATTGCAAATATTTTATTTTGCTTGTTTATTTGCTTTTATTTTTGTTTTTAATTTTTATTAGCTTTTATTTGTTTTTTATTTTTATTAGCTACTATGAGTTCTCACTCTCGTCGCTTTGAGTTTGGTTCTAATGTTGTTGGAAGGAATGGAAGTTATAACAGGAACATGCATCAAAGTCGAAACAATCAAAGATGGAAGTAGCCACGAGGATCTGATCAACCCTTTCGGTAGCAACACCTTCCAAGATACCCTGGACAACGACCATCTTACAATGCATGCCAAGACAATAGATATGGTGGACCTCTTCATGACAACCAACCTCCACCAGTACACTATAGTCAAGAACCATTCCGAGGTGCGTATCAACATAATAGATATGGTGGACCCCCTTGTGGTTACCAACAAGCCCCATCATATGCCGATGAACCACCTCCTCAACATAGCTATGAACCACTACTTCACAAGCCACCCACCATCATTCACCTCCATATGACCCTAACCCTTACCCACCCCAATTCCTACCTCCAAGAACCACCACTTCCATATGCACCATGTCCATATCCATCAACCCGAGAATCACAGGAGCGTCTCAAGAAAACAATGAATAAATTTCATGCAACCCTTCACCAATTGGATCAAGCGATCAATCGATTAGCTTCCCGACGTTCGAACACTCAAGGAACTCCCATGGCTTCATGTGGACAATTTAATGAAGAACGTCGCATGAAGGAGATACTAGAAACTCTAATGGATAGTACGGAGCATGACTTTGTACTGGAACAAGTAGAGAAAGCCATAATTATCGAAGAAGAAGAATCGGTTGAAGACTTAGGAGATGCTGAACCTCCATGGGAACTAAGAATTGTGTAAAATTCTGCCAAGTGGTTTGCAATCGATGCTAAGGAGGATAGTGCACAACCCCCGAAGCATGTATCTTATGAAGAACTGGACGGAACAGATCAAGAAGCAAGTTTCTTTGGTACTGATCACTATGAATCAAGTTCTGCTAGTAATGAACTTGCATCCGCAAGTGAATTCTTTGAGATTGAAGAATCTTCCCCAAGTGAATACGAAGATGATGCGGAGGTAGACTTTTCTCAACCTCCAATTTATGACTTGAGTGATAAGGAAGATATCGAAGACTTTGATCAAGACGTGGTTGCAGTTAAAGAAGTTTGCAAAGAAGTGGAAGAATTCACAGAAGAATATAAGGGAGTAGAGCTTGCAAAACCAATGGAAACACCTATCCCAAGGCCATTACCACCCAATACAAACTTCAAGTGGGTAAAATCCTTAGCCTTTATCTTTACTTTTCCACTTGAATATGGTTTGCTTGAAACAGATGGCCAGCTTAGAGCTCTTTGTGGCTTTAAGAGTAAGAGGGAATTGGCTCGCACTCAGAGCTGGTATGCAAGATTCAATAAAGCTCCACGCTTCAATTTGAGGTACAAGGATTGGTTTCGAGTTCGATTGAATGGGTCTCGGAAGATGTTTGGTCATCTTAGTGAGAATTCAAATTCCGTACTACACGGCTGGAAAAATGTAGATCAAGACAAAGATGGGTACAGAAGTAAGGTTTGGGATCCTGGAATTTATCCTGATAGTCAACACTCTTGGAGTCTGAAAACCTACTTTAATTTGCTCAAAGGCTTTACTTGCCTTGTTGGGACCCCAGAGGATATTGGAATTGCAAACATTGGTGGAGATTCCTGGATGAGTTCAAGCACAAGCCACCATAACGGGGAGCTCATCAAATGTCCAACTTAAGGACTTTAACTAAAAGTGCTAGGTGGGAGACAACCAACCATGGTATAATCGTTCTTTTTCAGTCTTAGTTTTATTTTATTTCGT
This sequence comes from Arachis ipaensis, assembly GCF_000816755.2. Taxonomy (NCBI): domain Eukaryota; kingdom Viridiplantae; phylum Streptophyta; class Magnoliopsida; order Fabales; family Fabaceae; genus Arachis; species Arachis ipaensis. The sequence goes on along the minus strand of NC_029789.2, from coordinate 79,808,093 downwards.
TTTATTCTTAATTTTATTTTATTCTATTTTCTTAGTGTTCATTTATAATATCTGCATCAGCATCTGCATTTTGCATTCTGTATACTGCATATAAAAAAAGCACGCAACGCACCAGCGTCGCTGACGCGTCCGCGTCATAGGTGCATTCAAAACATGGAAGAAAAGAAGCAGAAAGTCACGTGAACGCGTCGCCGACGCGTCCGCATCATTTTGAAAAAGAGCCTCCCACGCGTGCGCGTCACCCACGCGTACGTGTGACCCTACAAATCGGCGTAAAGAGGTGTCCGGCCGAAAGTTGTGCTGACCTGGTGCGGGCACTGTGCCCAAGGCACAAAATCACCTACGCGTACGTGTCCCTGATGCGTGCGCGCCATTTTCAAATTCTGACCACCCACGCGTACGCGTCAAGCGGCCAACTCAGTTTTCACGCGTACGCGTCGCTCCCCATTTCTAAATTCTTACTTTTTTTTCTTCTATCTTTTCTCCTTCTTTCCTCCTCCTTTCTTACTTTCTTCTTCTTCATCTTTTTAACCTCTCATCCCTTTTCACTCTCATTCTGTTTTATTTAATTTATTTGCATACTTTCATTCATTGCATTTTAATTTTGTGCATATTTTTTTTTAATTTATTATTTTTTCCATTGGTGTTAAATTTTCTTCTTCAACTATTGTATCTTTTCTTGAATTATTCTGGTGCTTCATGATTTGTTTTACTCTAACTGGGTATTACTCTTCATAATGTCAATGCTACTCCTTCATGATACTTATATTATCTTGCATTGACATGAACTTACACTATCTTACATTACCCACACTCTCTCCCCTATTGTTGCAACTTTTGCACCACTGGTATGCCATGTGCTTCTATTGTTTTCTCACTTGCATGTTGTAGCTACCATGTAATTGAGACCCTCATTATTTGGCATTAACCCACCCAGACTTTATTTATTTTCGGGAAAGAGAAACTTCTATATGGGGCAACAGACAAGTCCATCTGCACAATCTCTAGAGAAAAGCATCAGTTGTAGCAGCCCATTCACCTGCACATCTCAGCATGCACCGAGGACGGTGCAATTTTTAAGTGTGGGGAGGTCGATACCAATCTCCATGGGTTAGTTATTTTCTTCCCAACACCAATATTTTATTTTCTTTGTTTGTTCATTGTTGCATTTGCATGTTTGATTGCATATTTGTTTGATTTTGTGCATATTTTACCACCACTTGGTTAAAGTAATATTTTCTTTTTCAAGAAATTTGTTATAACATTTCACTAATTTGATTTAAAATTTTTAACTTGTTTGAAGAAATTTTAATTTGGAACATGGTTTTAGATCTCGAACATACAAAACCAGTGAGATTTTGAGCCTAATTGATTGGTTGCATCTTATCAACCAATACTTTATTTTTGGTGTGTGTTGTTCTCTCTAAATTTGTGATCTTTGTCTTGCTTGATTCTATATTTTCATTGTTTAATGTATGCATGCACTAATGTGATTGAGGCCTTGTTTCACTGAGCTTACATACCCATATGGTCTTACCCCTTCATTATCCCTTGTAAACCAATTTCGAGCCTATTATACCCCTTTGTTCTTTACTTTAGCTCATCACTAACTCTAAGCGAAAAACAATAATGTCCTTAATTTGAATCCTTGGTTAGCTTAGACTAGTGAGAGTGCTCATGAATTAAGTGTGGGGAAGTTGGATTTGGAAACATTTGGTTTGAGAATTGAGTATGTTAGAATTTTCTGAAAATGTGAAAGAATGTTGAGAATATGTTCATGCATTCAATACCTTGATCATATGCCTTGAGAAAAGCAAAAGAAAGAAAAATTATGAAAAAAAATAAAAATAAAAAAAATAAAAAATAAAAAAAAAGAAAAATAAAGGAGAAAAAGAAAAAAAAAGAGCAAATAAATAAAAGGGGACAAAATGCCCCAAAGTAAGTGGTGAAAGCAACGCATATGTACTGTACTTGAAATTAGGATGCATGAATATGTGGAAAGCATGGTTAATGGATAGTTATATGTGGTATTTATGATTACATGGATTGTCTAAAGTTAGGTGGAAAGTTTGAGTTAATTAAGGATTCAGATTTTAGTCCACTTGGCCAAATACAATCCTACCTTGACCCTAACCCCATTACAACCCTTAAAGACCTCTTGATATGTGTATTTGTGCATTAAATTTTTGTTGATTGGTAGAAGAAGAGCAAGCCTTAGAAAGCAAGATTAGTAGATAATTGAGAGATCGAACCTTAAACACCTGAGCGATTAGAAGGTATACACTTCCGGTGAGGGTTCAATGCTTAATTCTATGTTCCCTGCTTTCATGAGCTGTCTTCTTACAAGTTTACTTATCTTTACTGTATAGTTTGAATTAGTGGAGTTTGAGTTATTTTTTGTCTTAAAGAACTTATTTATTTTAACCAAGTAGACAGAATCATATAGTTGCATTCATATACATAAGTTGCATTGCATTGCATGAGTCTTACATTTTCCTACTCATTTATTTTATCTCCTTAAGCTAAGCATGAGGACATGCTAATGTTTAAGTGTGGAGAGGTTGATAAACCACTATTTTATGGTTTATCTTTTGTTTAATTGAATGGTTTCATCAGGTCTTCACCCTCTTATTCATATAATTTGCATGATTTTACGTTTTCCTTCCTGATTTTGTGCTATGATTGAAAACATGTTTCTTTGGTCTTAAATTCCTATTGTAAATCCTCTCTTATTACCATTCGATGCCTTGATGTGTGTGTTAAGTGTTTTCAGAGATTATAGGGCAAGAATGACTTAGAGGATGGAAAGGAAGCATGCAAAAGTGGAAGGAATACAAGAAACTGAAGGAACTGCTAAAGCTGTCCAGCCTGACCTTTTGGTACTAAATCGATCATAACTTGAGCTATAGAAGTCCAAATGATGCGGTTCCAGTTGTATTGGAAAGCTAACATTCGGGGCTTCACAATGATATATAATTTGCTATAGCTGCTCTGAAGATAGGTGACGCGCACACGTGAATCACGCGGACGCGTGACCTGGAAAAATGCAATCCGTGCGAACGCGTGGACGACGCTCCCGCGTGACTTTGCAGCGACCTGTACGTACCAGAAATCGCTGGGGGAATTTTCTGGGTTGTTTTTGACCCAATTTTCCACCCAGAAAATACAGATTAGAGGCTATAAAGTGGGGAAATCCATTCATTTATAACAACAATTCATACAACATTCAAAAATTAACAATTTTAGGTTTTAGATGTAGTTTTAGAGAGAGAGGTTCTCTCCTCTCTCTTAGGTTTTAGAATTAGGATTTCTTTTATTTTTATGGTTATTTCTTCAATCCAGGTTCAGCATTCCTGTAAATTTATTTTCTCTTCTACTTTTATTCTATTTCTTTAGTTGATTACTTGATGTTGCCAATTTGGCTTATGAATTCTTATGTTTAATTTGATTCAATATAGTTTGAGGTATTTCAGATTTATGATTGTTTTATTCCATTTATGATGCTTTCAATATAATTTAGATTTTTCCCCTTTTGGCTTTGGTTAAGTACTTGGTGACACTTGAGTTATCAAACTCAGCGGTTGATTGAGAATTAGAAACTGCTGATTGATTTGGATCCCTCTAAAGCTAGTCTTTCCATAGGAGTTGACTAGGACTTGAGGAATCAAGTTAATTAGTCCACTTGACTTTCTTTTATTTAGTAAGGGTTAACTAAGTGGGAGCAATAACAATTCTTATCACACCTGATGAGGATAACTAGGATGGGATTTCCAGTTCTCATACCTTGCCAAGAGTTTTCTTTCTAATTATTAATTTATTTTTCTTGCCATTTAAATTACTTGTTCCTTATTTCAAAAACCCATAAATATACCTTTTCCTATAACCAATAATAAATACACTCTGCAATTCCTTGAGAGATGACTCGTGGTTTAAATACTTCAGTTATAAATTTTATTGGGTTTTGTTACTTGTGACAACCAAACTTTTGTACGAAAGGATTCTCTGTTGGTTTAGAAACTATACTTACAACGTGATTATTTTTATAAAATTCTTTACCGGCAGAAATCCAATCGTCACCAACGTTTGACTCAACGTTTTCTTTCAAACGTTAAGGCCAACGTGGACACCAGCAGTGATAGAGTTTAGCACCCTTGTAGTGAGTTGTTAATTGCCCCTCTTCAACATCACTGAGACCCACTCTTGCTTGGTTCAACAAGGCCCATTCCAGGGACTTGAAGACGAATGTGGAAATTGTATAAATAGAAGAAAATTTGATTTAGAAGAGAGAGCTAGTCAGTAAGGAATTTGGCCTAGGAGTTAGTTAGCAGATCAGATATTGTAATTTTTCCTTTTTTGTATTTTCTTCTGCACTTCTCTCTGCAACTTTCTGTTTAGGGTTTTACTTGAGCAATGATGAACTAAACCCCAAATTCATTAGGGGGAGGAGCTCTATTGTAATTCTAATGAATCAATGAAATTCTTCTTCTTCTCAATTCATTTTAGTAGCTATTGGATATCTTCTGTTTTGATTTAGAATTCTTCACTCCGGAAGGGGGTTGAATTCAATTGAATGCTTGTGTGAGCCTCGGAAGGGGAATCACTTGCATTAGAATTGGAGCTCTATCCTTCACTACTCTCTTGATCAACACCATTCCGGAGGAATTGAGATCTTGAGAGTTAGTGTGGCTTATGGATGAGAGATTTGCACTTAACCTCTTCTCATGACAATTAGATCAAGAAATTGGCAAGATTAATTGTGATTAGAGAGATTGGATTTCAAAGGAATTGGGATCCAATTAATTTCAATCCGCCATAGATCTACTCAAATGATTGAAGAAGGAGTTGAAACCCAATTGATTCATGAAGGATTAGAATATCTTCGATCCCTGATGAATCACTTTCTCTGATTTTCTTCATTTTAAACTTCTCTGATTTCAACTTTCATTTGATTTGTCTTGCTGTTTGAATCCCTGCACCCAATTTCCTTTATAATTCATGCAATTTAAGTTTCCTCACAATTTAGATTCTGCAATTTTACTTTCTTGCATTCTAAGATTCAGTTATTTACCTTTCTTGCAATTTAAGTTTCAGCTTTTTTTTAAATTTCTTGCACTTTAAGATTCAGCAATTTAAGTTTTTTGTTCATTTAAGTTTCAGTTAATTTACATTCTACAGTTTAGATTTGAAGAGCGGATATTTTATACGCTTTTTGGGGTTAATTTCTTATAGTTTTTAGTGTGTTTTAGTTAGTTTTTAGTTTATTTTCAGTAGTTTTTAGGCAAAATTCATATTTCTAGACTTTTCTATGAGTTTGTGTGTTTTTCTATGATTTCAGGTATTTTCTGGCTAAAATTGAGGGAGCTGAGCAAAAATCTGATTCAGGCTGAAAAAGGACTGCTGATGCTGTTGGATTCTAACCTCCCTGCACTCAAAGTGGATTTGCTGGAGCTACAGAACTCCAAATGGCGCGCTTCCAATTGCATTGGAAAGTAGACATCCAGGGCTTTCCAGAAATATATAATAGTTTATACTTTGCTCAAGGATAGACGACGTAAACTGGCGTTCAACGTCAGTTCCATGCTGCTGTCTGGCGTCCAGCGCCAGAAACAAGTTACAAGTTGGAGTTCAACGCCAGAAAAGGATCCAAAGCTGGCGTTGAACGCCCAAAACAGTCCTATGCACGTGATTAGCTTAAGTCTCAGCCCCAGCACACACCAAGTAGGCCCCAGAAGTAGATTTCTGCACCATCCATCTCAGTTTACTCATTTTCTGTAAACCTAGTTTACTAGTCTAGTATTTAAACAACTTTTAGAGACTTGTTTTGTATCTCATGACATTTTAGATCTGAACTTTGTACCTTTTGATGGCATGAGTCTCTAAACTCCATTGTTGGGAGTGAGGAGCTCTGCTGTGTCTCGATGAATTAATGCAAGTATTTCTGTTTTCCATTCAAACATGCGTGTTCCTATCTAAGATATCCATTCGAACTTCAATATGAATGTGATGAACGTGACAATCATCATCATTCCTCCACGAACGCGTGCCTGACAACCACTTACGTTCCATCATAGAATGAATGAATATCTCTTAGATCTCTTAATCGGAATCTTCGTGATATAAGCTAGATTGATGGCAGCATTCAAGAGAATCCGGAAAGTCTAAACCATGTCTGTGGTATTCCGAGTAGGATTCAGGGATTGAATGACTGTGACGAGCTTCAAACTCGCGAGTGCTGGGCGTAGTGACAGACGCAAAAGGATAGTAAATCCTATTCCGGTACGACTGAGAACCTGCAGATGATTAGCCGTGCGGTGACAACGCACCTGGACCCTTTTCACTGGAAGGATGGATGGTAGCCATTGACAACGGTGATCCCCCAACACACAGCTCGCCATAGGAGGACGTGCGTGCGTGAATCAGAAAATAGAGGAAAGCAGAATTTCAGAAGACAAAGCATCTCCAAAACTCCAACATACTCTCCATCAGTGCATACAAGTATAATTTGTGTTCTGCCCTTTTATTCCTTGCAATCAAATTTGATAAGTGAATTATTTTATTGTTTTCCTGACTAAGAGTTACAAGATAACCATAGATTGCTTCAATCCAACAATCTCCGTGGGATCGACCCTTACTCACGTAAGGTATTACTTGGACGACCCAGTTCACTTGCTGGTTAGTGGTATGAGTTGTAAAAAGTGTGATTTACAATTCGTGCACCAAGTTTTTGGCGCCGTTGCCGGGGATTGTTTGAGTTTGAACAACTGACAGTGAATCTTATTGCTTAGATTAGGAAATTTTTGTCTTTTGGGTCAGAGTCTTTTATTTTCTTTGCAAAAATTTTTCAAAAATAATTTTTCTATTAAATATCGTGCCAAACTTTAAGTTTGGTGTGACTCTGGGGTCATATGCTAACCCCTCTACTGCTTCATATGGGAGTAGTATCTGCATACCCTCCATTGGAGTCAGTAGCTTTGAGTTGAATCCTCAGCTCATTATCATGATGCAGCAAAGCTGCCAGTATTCCAGTCTTCCACAGGAAGAACCTACAGAGTTTCTAGCACAGTTTTTACAAATTACTAACACAGTACATGATAAGGAAGTAGATCAGGATGTCTACACATTATTACTGTTTCCATTTGCTGTAAAAGACCAAGCCAAGAGGTGGTTAAATAACCAACCTAAGGCTAGCATAAGGACATGGAAACAGCTGACAAAAATTCCTGAATCAATACTTTCCTCCAAAACGGATGACACAGCTAAGGCTGGATATCCAAGGCTTTAAACAAGGAGATAATGAATCCCTTTATGATGCCTAGGAGAGATACAGAGAGATGCTATGAAAAAGCCCCTCTGAAATGTTTTCAGAGTGGGTTCAGTTAGACATCTTCTATTATGGGCTTACAGAAAGAGCTCATATCTCTTTAGATTGCTCAGCTGGTGGATCTATCCACATGAGAAAGACAACTGAAGAAGCTCAAGAGCTCATTGATACAGTTGCTAGAAATCAGCATCTGTACCTAAGCAGTGACTCTTCCATGAAAGAAGAGGCTAAAACAGTAACTGCTGAACTCAGTCCTGCAGAGCAAGCTGCTGAATTCAATCAGCAATTGGATTTTCTAATAAAGCAGTTGGCTGAATTCAAGGATAAACTACAAGAGACAAGGATGGCTAATATAAACATGGAAGTACAATTAAACAAACAAAGCAGCAGCTGTCAAAACAAATAACAGAAGAATGCCAAGCAGTTCAATTAAGAAGTGGGAAAGCACTAAATACCCTACTTCAAAGCAGCAGAAAACCAAGAAATGAGCAAACCACCCAAAATCCATCTGAGGACAGTAAGAGCCCAGGGAAAAATAATTCTGGCGTTAAAACGCCAGAAGTTGGGTGGAAGGCTGGCGCTGAACGCCCAGACCATGCTCAGGACTGGCGTTCAACGCTAGAAACAAGCAAGGATCTGGCGTTGAACGCCCAAAAGAAGCACAGTTCTCGCGTTCAAACGCCAGGAACAGATGAGGAGCTGGCGTCTAACGTCACTCCAGCTTCTAACTCTGGCACTCAATTGCCAGTGAGGGATCAGACACATACAAGTGTTGATAACAACCCATCTAAAAAGGCTTCTTCAACCACTTCTGTAGGAAATAAACTTACAGCAACTAAGGTTGAGGAATATAAAGCCAAGATACCTTTTCCTCAAAAACTCCGCCAAGAGGAGCAGGATAAGCAATTTGCTCGCTTTGCAGATTATCTCAGGACTCTTGAAATAAAGATTCCATTTACAGAGGCACTTGAGCAAATACCTTCTTATGCCAAGTTCATGAAAGAGATCTTGAGTCATAAGAAGGATTGGAGAAAAAACTGAAAGAGTTCTCCTCATTGACGAATGCAGTGCAGTCATTCTGAAAAGCTTTCCTAAAAAGCTTAAAGACCCTGGGAGTTTTCTGATACCATGCACATTAGAAGGTAATTGCACCAAGACAGCTTTATGTGATCTTGGGGCAAGCATCAACCTAATACCTGCATCCACTATCAGAAAGCTTGGTTTAACTGAAGATGTTAAACCAACCCGGATATGTCTCCAACTTGCTGATGGCTCCATTAAATACCCATCTGGCGTGATTGAAGACATGATCGTCAGAGTTGGGCCATTCGCCTTTCCCACTGACTTTGTATGCACAAAATCTTATTGGAGGATAATGCTAAACCAGTGGTTCAACCACAGAGGTGGCTAAATCCAGCCATGAAGGAAGTGGTGCAGAAAGAGGTCACCAAATTACTGGAGGCTGGGATCATTTATCCTATTTCTGATAGCCCCTGGGTGAGCCCTATTCAAGTTGTCCCCAAAAAGGGGGGCACGATAGTGGTTCATAATGAAAAGAATGAACTGGTTCCTACAAGAACAGTTACAGGGTGGCGCATGTGTATTGACTACAGAAGGCTCAATACAGTCACCAGAAAGGATCATTTTCCTTTACCGTTCATAGACCAGATGCTAGAAAGACTGGCAGGTCATGATTATTACTGCTTTTTGGATGGCTACTCAGGCTATAACCAGATTACAGTAGATCCCCAGGATCAAGAGAAAACAGCATTCGCATGTCCATCTGGAGTGTTTGCTTATAGAAGGATGCCATTTGGGCTATGTAATGCGCCTGCAACCTTCCAGAGATGCATGCTCTCTATTTTCTCTGATATGGTGGAAAAATTTCTGGAAGTCTTCATGGATGACTTCTCAGTATATGGAGACTCATTCAGCTCCTGTCTTGATCACCTGAAACTAGTTCTGAAATGATGCCAAGAGACCTATCTGGTTTTAAACTGGGAAAAATGTCACTT
>NC_029789.2:79797155-79798589 GCF_000816755.2 Arachis ipaensis | reverse complement strand
TTTGTGTTTGACACAGAGTGTCTGCAGGCGTTTGAAACGCTGAAAGCCAAGCTGGTCACAGCACCAGTTATTTCTACACCAGACTGGACATTACCATTTGAGCTAATGTGTGATGCCAATGATCACGCCATTGGTGCAGTATGAAATAAGAGACAGAAAAGGGACAGAAAACCAAGTGGTTGATCATCTGTCCCGGATAGAGCCAGGAGAAGGGACGTCCCTCCCCTCTCTTGAGATCTCTGAGACCTTTCCGGATGAGCATTTATTTGCCATTCAGGAAGCACCATGGTTTGCAGACATTGCGAACTATAAAGCTGCAAGGTTCATACCCAAAGAGTACAACAGGCAACAAAAGAAAAAACTAATTACTGATGCAAAGTACTACTTGTGGGATGAACCCTATCTCTTTAAGAGATGTGCAAACGGAATAATCCGGAGATGTGTGCCTAGAGAAGAAGCACAGAGGATCCTATGGCATTGCCATGGATCACAATATGGAGGCCATTTCGGAGGTGAGCGGACAGCAACCAAGGTCCTCCAATGTGGTTTCTATTGGCCCACTCTCTATAGAGATTCCCGAGAGTTTATACGTAACTGTGACAGTTGCCAAAGAGCTGGTAATCTGCCCCATGGTTACGCCATGCCTCAACAAGGAATCTTGGAGATTGAGTTATTCGACGTATGGGGAATTGACTTCGTGGGACCTTTCCCACCATCATACTCAAACACTTACATTCTGGTGGGAGTTGACTACGTATCAAAATGGGTAGAGGCCGTTGCCACACCCACCAATGATACTAAAACAGTGCTGAAGTTCCTCTAGAAATATATCTTCAGCAAGTTTGGGGTCCCTAGAGTACTAATCAGTGATGGGGGTACTCACTTCTGTAACAAACAGCTTTACTCTGCCATGGTCTGGTATGGGATTCGCCACAAGGTGGCGACTCCATATCATCCACAGACTAAAGGGCAAGCTGAAGTCTCTAACAGAGAGCTAAAAAGAATCCTAGAACGGACTGTAAGTACCCCTAGAAAGGATTGGGCAAGAAGCTTGGATGATGCTCTGTGGGCATATAGAACAGCATTCAAGACTCCTATAGGGGCCTCTCCATACCAACTTATGTATGGTAAGGCATGTCACCTGCCCGTGGAACTGGAACATAAAGCCTGCTGGGCAACCAGATTCCTAAACTTTGATGCCAAATTAGCTGGAGAAAAAAGATTGCTCCAGCTAAATGAGCTAGAGGAATTCAGATTCACTACTTTCGAAAATGCCAAGCTTTATAAAGAAAAATAAAAAAAGTGGCATGACAGAAAGCTGTCATCTAGAATCTTTGAACTAGGACAAAAGGTCCTGTTGTTTAACTCTAGGCTCAAGCTATTCCCCGGGAAACTGAAGTCCCGGTGGAGGGGACCATATGTGATTACAAGTGT
>NC_029789.2:79794350-79796875 GCF_000816755.2 Arachis ipaensis | reverse complement strand
TTTGTTTATATAAAGTTCACTGATACTAAGGTAAAGAGTCAATTGTATAAGTTCACAGGGTTACAGAAGGATTCTGCACACAAAACAGAGAAAAAGAGCTCACTGGCAAGAAAACGCCAGTAAAAGTCTGTTTTGGGCGTTCAACGCCCAAAAGAAGCGTCCACTGGGCGTTGAACGCCAGTAAGGATAGCCATCTGGGTGTTAAACGCCAGAAAGAAGCATCTTCTGGGCGTTGAACGCCAGAAAGAAGCTCCTTCTGGGCGTTTAACGCCAGATTTACAGCGTCCTGGGCGTTCAGAAAAACGCCCAGTGACAAAGGAGTTCCTGGCGTTCAACGCCAGAAAGAAGCAACAGCTGGGCGTTGAACGCCCAGGAGAGGCAGCATTTGGGCGTTGAACACCCAAAACATGCAGCGTTTGGGCGTTCAAACGCCAGGATGGTGAGGATGAGGTGAATTCGTTTTTACTTCATATTTTTCATTCTAAATTTAATTTTCATGTTTTAATTCATGATTTCTTGCATAAACATGTTAAGAACCCTAATTTCTAAAATCCCTAATTTCTAAAAACCCTATTTTAAAAATATCAAATGTATCTTAATCCATAAGCACAAATCCTTTTTATCAATCCAATTCAACTCTTTTTCAAAATTCTCAAAACAAATCTATCTCTTTTCATTCAAAAATCTTTTCAACTAATCAATATCTTTTTCAAATCTCCATACTATCTTTTTCAAAAATCCAAATCTATCTTTTTCAAATATCTTTCATATCTCTTCAATTTTAAATTATATCTTTTCTTATCATAATTAAAATTTTCTTAAAAATCATATCTTCTATCTTATCTTCCTCCCTATTTTCGAAAACCCACCCCCCTCTCCCTTTAAATATGGGTTCGGCCTCCCTCCCCTCCCATCCACCATTGCACCTAGCTCTCCTTCTCTCCCTCTACTTTCTTTTCTTTTTGCTTGAGGACAAGCAAACCTCTAAGTTTGGTGTGCTTATCCGTGATCACTAAGATCATGGCTCCTAAAGGAAAACAACCCACTCCAAGAGGCAAAAAAGAAAGCGTTCCAAAACCACTTTGGAATCAAGGAAAGTTCTTAACTAAAGAACATTCAGACCATTATTACAAAATAATGGGTCTAAGATCAGTGATCCCGGAAGTTAGATTCGATCTGAAAGAAGACGAATATCCGGAGATCCAGGAGCAAATTCGAATCAGGAACTGGGAGATCCTAGCTAATCCTGAAACGAAAGTGGGAAGGAATATGGTCCAGGAGTTCTATGCTAATATGTGGCATACAGACAGGCAAAGACTATCTGGATCTGCTATCTATGACTATCGGACCTTGGTCAGAGGAATGATTGTTCATACCCACCCTGACAAGATCAGGGAGATCTTAAAGCTGCCTCAGCTGAAAGATGATCCAGACTCCTTCAATAGGAGAATGATGAGAACAAACAAGGGCATGAATAAGATTCTAGAGGATATATGTATCCCTGGAGCTAGGTGGACCACCAGCACGAAGGGTGTCCCAATTCAACTCAAAAGAGAAGATCTCAAACCAGTCACCAGAGGATGGCTGGACTTCATTGGGCATTCTCTGCTGCCCACTAGCAACCGTTCTGAAGTCACTATTAGAAGAGCAGTGATGATCCATTGCATTATGATGGGAAAAGAAGTGGAAGTTCATCAACTGATTTCAACTGAATTCTACAAAATTACAAACAAAAATTCCAAAGATGCCAGGTTGGCTTATCCAAGCTTGATTTCTATGCTCTGCAAGGACGCTGGAGTAAGGATGGGAATAACTGAGTATATCTCAGTTGAGCGGCCAATCACCAAAGCATCAATGGAAAAACAACAAGCACAGGATGACCCCATCAAGAAGAGAACACAGGAAATTCTCCCAGAAATCCCTCAATCTGAATACTGGGAGTATCTTGAAACATCTATTACCAAGATGCAAGAAGCTATGGAACAAATACAGAAAGAACAGAAGGAGCAAGGGCGTCATTTAAGGGAATTGAAGCACCAGAAATTATCTCTTGAAGGACCAAGCACCCCGTAGATTAGAGGAACATCCACTTCACAGAACAAAGGTTGTTAAATTCCAATCTTAGCCTTAACTCTGTGATAACTGTTTTTATTAGTTTTACCTTAGGAGTCATATAGTAGTAATTAGTATCTATATTTTTTATTTTATCCCCCAATTAAGCTATAATTTAATTTTATCATCATCATTAAACATGAATAAAATAGAAGAATTTCTTTAGAATAAGAGGCAATATTTTTTTTTCGAGTTTTTAATAAGGTAAATTCTAATTATTTATATGTGGTGGTAATACTTTCTGTCTTCTGAATGAATGCTTGAACAGTGCAAATGTCTTTTGAATTTGATGTTTAAGACTGTTAAATATGTTGGCTCTTGAAAGAATGAGGAACATGAGACATGTTATTGATAATCTGAAAGTCATAAAAATAATTCTTGAAGCAAGAAAAAGCAGCAAAGAACAAAGCTTG
>NC_029789.2:79762228-79794234 GCF_000816755.2 Arachis ipaensis | reverse complement strand
GTAATACTGGAAAACAAAGTGCTTAGGGCCACAGCCAAGACTCATAAAGTAGCTATGTTCAAGAATCAACATACTGAACTAGGAGAATCAACATCACTATCTGAATTCTGAGTTCCTATAGATGCCAATCACTCTGAGCTTCAATGGATAAAGTGAGGTGCCAAAACTGTTCAGAAGCAAAAAGCTACTAGTCCCGCTCATCTAATTAGAATATGAGCTTCACTCCAAAAACTCTGAGATATTCTTGCTTCTTAAAATTATTTGTATTCTATTTTATTTATCTAGTTGCTTGAGGACAAGCAACAGTTTAAGTTTGGTGTTGTGATGAGCGGATATTTTATACGCTTTTTGGGGTTAATTTCATATAGTTTTTAGTGTGTTTTAGTTAGTTTTTAGTTTATTTTCAGTAGTTTTTAGGAAAAATTCATATTTCTGGACTTTACTATGAGTTTGTGTATTTTTCTATGATTTCAGGTATTTTCTGGCTCAAATTGAGGGAGCTGAGCAAAAATCTGATTCAGGCTGAAAAAGGACTGCTGATGCTGTTGGATTCTGACCTCCCTGCACTCAAAGTGGATTTTCTGGAGATACAGAACTCCAAATGGCGCGCTTCCAATTGCATTGGAAAGTAGACATCCAAGGCTTTCCAGCAATATATAATAGTCTATACTTTGCTCAAAGATAGATGACGTAAAATGGCGTTCAACGCCAGTTCCAGGCTGCTGTCTGGCGTCCAGCGCTAGAAACAAGTTACAAGTTGGAGTTCAACGCTAGAAAAGGATCCAAAGCTGGAGTTGAACGCCCAAAACAGCCCTATGCACGTGATTAGCTTAAGTCTCAGCCCCAGCACACACCAAGTGGGCCCCAGAAGTGGATTTCTGCACCATCCATCTCAGTTTACTCATTTTCTGTAAACCTAGTTTACTAGTCTAGTATTTAAACAACTTTTAGAGACTTATTTTGTATCTCATGACATTTTAGATCTGAACTTTGTACCTTTTGACGGCATGAGTCTCTAAACTCCATTGTTGGGAGTGAGGAGCTCTGCTGTGTCTCGATGAATTAATGCAAGTATTTCTGTTTTCCATTCAAACATGCATGTTCCTATCTAAGATATCCATTCAAACTTCAATATGAATGTGATGAACGTGACAATCATCATCATTCCTCCACGAACGCGTGCCTGACAACCACTTACGTTCCACCATAGAATGAATGAATATCTCTTAGATCTCTTAATCGGAATCTTCGTGGTATAAGCTAGATTGATGGCAGCATTCAAGAGAATCCGGAAAGTCTAAACCTTGTCTGTGGTATTCCGAGTAGGATTCAGGGATTGAATGACTGTGACGAACTTTAAACTCGCGAGTGCTGGTCATAGTGACAGACGCAAAAGGATAGTAAATCCTATTCCGGTACGACTGAGAACCTGCAGATGATTAGCCGTGCGGTGACAGCGCACCTGGACCCTTTTCACTGGAAGGATGGATGGTAGCCATTGACAACGGTGTTCCCCCAACACACAGCTCGCCATAGGAGGACGTGCGTGCGTGAATCAGAAAATAGAGGAAAGCAGAATTTTAGAAGACAAAGCATCTCCAAAACTCCAACATACTCTCCATCAGTGCATACAAGTATAATTTGTGTTCTACCCTTTTATTCCTTGCAATCAAATTTGATAAGTGAATTATTTTATTGTTTTTCTTACTAAGAGTTACAAGATAACCATAGATTGCTTCAAGCCAACAATCTCCGTGGGATCGACCCTTACTCACGTAAGGTATTACTTGGACGACCCAGTGCACATGCTGGTTAGTGGTACCAGTTGTAAAAAGTGTGATTTACAATTCGTGTACCAAGATTTATAGCAATTTACATTCTGTCAATCAATTTCCACTCAAATAATCAATATTAGCTTAACTAAATTCATCACATACTAAAGTTGCTTAATCCATCAATCCCTGTGGGATCGACCTCACTACTGTGAGTTATTACTACTTGATGCGACCCGGTTCTCTTGCCGATTAGTTTGTGTGGAATCGATTTTCCCTCATCAAATTTTTGGTGCCATTGCTGGGAATTGATTTAGATTAACAATGAGTAAGTAAGGTGATAATCTAGATTAAGCATTTTCTTTTGCTTTTTTTTAGCACACTAACTGTTTAAATTTTTGTTTCTACTAACCATAACCTCACTCTAGCAACAGAGTGCCTTGCTTTTGTGTTTCAGGATTGTTTGTGTTGTATGCCAGGAGGAAGAAGAGGTGAATCCACCTCCTTTTATTCTGAGCCAGAGAGAGCATTCTTGAGATTGAGAAGAGAAGCAAGAGAGAAGGGAGTGATTGGAGAAGAAGAATTAGAAGAGGAAGATCAAGAGATGGAGGGTAACATCTCTAATCCACCTTAGGATGTGGCCAACAACAATGGCCAGCCTCAGAGAAGAGTCTTAGCTTCCTATACCATCCCCAACCCAAGGAATTATGGGAGCAGTATCTTAACCCCCAATGCCCATGCTAATAACTTTGAAATCAAGCCTTAATTGATCACCCTGGTCTAGAATAATTGTCAATATGGAGAGAGTGCTGTTGAGGATCCAAACCAACACCTCTCTGTGTTTTTTAAGAATTTGTGACACTGTTAAAATAAATGGAATCCACCCTGACATCTACAAGCTTTTGTTATTCCCATTCTCACTGAGAGACAATGCCACACATTGGCTAGAATCCTTCCCTAAAGAAAGTATCACCAACTGGGATGATTTGGTTAGCAAATTTTTAGCCAAATTCTATCCCCCTCAAAGAGTCATTAAGTTGAAAACCGATGTGCAAACTTTTAGGTAGTTAGAAGGAGAATCATTGTATGAAGCCTGGGAGAGGTATAAAGCTTTGATCAGAAGGTGTCCAGAGGGAATGTTCAGTGAATGGCTGGAGCTACAGAATTTCTATGAAGGCTTGACGATGAGTTCAAGGAAAGCTTTGGACTATTCTTCAGGAGGATCTTTGCAAATGATGAAAATTGCTCAAGAGGCACATGATCTTATAGACATGGTGGCCAACAATGAGTATTTTTACTCCTCTGAAAGGCAAGCAGCTCCAAAGAGAAGTGTGTTTGAGCTTGAAGGTGTTGATACAATCTTGGCTCAAAACAAGAGTATGCATCAACAACTCCAACAGCAAATAGAAATGATGTCAAAGAGGATGGATGGACTACAACTTCCAATAGTAAGCACAACTAATCAACCACCAGTTGTGTGGGGACAGTAGGAGGAAAGCTATGAAGAGCAGCACCCTGAACAGGTGCAATACATGCAAAATCAAGGAGCTGGACAGAATGAGTTCCATGGAGACACTTACAATCCATCTTGGAAGAACCACCCCAATTTGAAGTGGGGAGAGAACCAGAACCAGCAACCTTGGCAGAGAAACTTTAACCAAAATAACTTCCACAACACAAACCACCAAAACTATCAAAATAGTAACCAAAATCCATATAGAAAACCACAAAATAACCATCCTGCCTTTACTTTCTATCCACCAAATAACCCATCAACTAACCACAACAATTTTCATCCACCATCTACATCACACACGCAGTCACAACCTCCACAAGAATCTCAAAGAATCTCCAACTTAGAGATGATGATGGAAAAGATGATAAAGCATCAAGAATTGGCTAATAAGAATCATGAGGCCTCATTGAAAAATCTAGAAAGACAGATTGGACAATTGTCCAAACAGCCAGCTGAAAGGCCAACCAACTCTTTACAACCCATCAACTAACCAAAATAATTTCCACCAACCATCTTCATCCCAAACTCAGCTACAACCACCCCAAGAATCCCAAAGAATCTCTAATTTGGAGATGATAATGGAGAAGATGATGAAGCATCAAGAGTTAGCTAATAAAAACCATGAAGATTCACTAAGAAACTTGGAAAGACAAATAGGCCAACTGTCCAAATAGCCAGAAAGACCAACCAACACTTTCCCAAGTGACACCATCCCAAATCCCAAAGAAGAATACAAAGCAATTCAACTCAGGAGTGGAAGAATGTTAGAGAATGATAAGGCAAACAGTAAGAAAGAAGTGGCAATAGAGGAAAAGGATTAAGAGATTTCCAAGAAGAAAGAGGATGGGCCACAGGATCCACAGAAGGGAAAATAAGTTATAACAGAGTCCCCACAAGAACAGAAGAAGGAGGTTAAACCTTATATTCTTCCTCTGCCATACCCTCAAAGGTTGCAAAAAGAGCTCAAAGACCAACAATTTCCCAAGTTTTTAGAAGTTTTTAAGAAGTTGGAAATCAACATCCCCCTTGCTGAAGCATTGGAGCAGATGCCCTTGTATGCAAAATTTCTAAAGGAACTCATCAACAAGAAGAGAAGTTGGAATGAAAAGGAGACCGTGATCTTGACACAAGAATACAGTGCAGTAATTCAAAAGGGTCTCCCACCAAAACTCAAAGATCTTGGGAGCTTCTTTTTGCCTTGCACTATTGGCAACATGTCCATTGATAAGGCACTATGTGATCTAGGATCAAGTATCAATCTGATGCCTTTATCTATGATGACAAGGTTGTCTATAGAAGAAGTAAAGCCTACAAGGATGTCCTTGCAACTGCTGATAGATCAATGGTAATTCCTAATGGAGTGGTTGAGAATATCTTAGTCAAGGTGAGTAAATTCATATTTCCAGCAAATTTTATGATCCTTGATTTGGATGAAGAGGGAGGCGATTCTGTTATATTAGGAAGGCCTTTCCTAGCCACAGCAAGGGCCATCATTGATATGGAGAGAGGAGAAATGACCTTGAGAGCACATGATGAGCAGATCACTCTGAATGTCTTTAATCACTCTAAATGTCTTTAAGGAGATGCAGCATCTTGCTGAAAAGAAAGGTTGCATGAGAATTGAGGAGGAAGACTTGAACTGGAAGGAAAAGCCCAAGGAATCATTCACCAACTCACCATTGAGGCAGAAGAAAGACATTGAAGAAAAACAAAAGAATCATGAGGATAAGAAAGATGAGGAAAGATTGCAAAAAGAGGTTACACATTTGAAGAAGGCCCCTGACATAGAGCCTGGTGATAAGAAGGAAGGGTCACTAAAGAAAGGAAATAAGGGCAAGAAAAAGGTTCCAAAAGGGTGGAGAAACAAGAAAATACCAACTGAGGGTTTCTCAGAAGGAGACAAAGTGAAACTGATCTACCAACAGTTGG
The DNA here is from genome assembly GCF_000816755.2 of Arachis ipaensis. Lineage (NCBI taxonomy): Eukaryota > Viridiplantae > Streptophyta > Magnoliopsida > Fabales > Fabaceae > Arachis > Arachis ipaensis. Next base: position 79,789,017 of record NC_029789.2, on the reverse strand, counting down.
AGACATTCCCACAATCTGATGATTATTACACTGTCAACAAAATACTCTCGCTGGAACATATAGAGATTGTTCATCAAAACACAGGAAAAAGGCTCACAGTGAGAGGGGACAAGCTGAGGCACTATAATCATCAGCCACCCTAACAGAGAACTGATGTCAAGCTAGTGACACTAAAAGAGCGCTCCATGGGAGGTAGCCCATGATTTAATATTCTTGCTTTTATTTTAATATTATTAATTAATAGTTCTTCTACCATGAATTTGAGCTTTCATGGGTAGATTTGATGGCTGCATACATCATTTTGAAGCACATGTCTGATTCCTAAGTTTGGTGGCCTAAAGGCACTCTAAAATGGCTTTCCAAGCATGATGATCATATAACCATCTTAGGATATATACTCATTCATTTTATCGAAGTATATAGCCAAACATTAAGTTTAGTGTTCTACATGTGCTATGAGTTTCAAGAAAGTCACAATTGCTCTAAGACTCAAATTCATGAAAAGATAAACCATGTCTTGCATCATTTTGAGAATTTATTTTGTTAAAGTAGAAAATAAAATGTTCCTTGTGATGAATATACTAACCATAACAGAGATTAAATAGGTTTCATATGAACCATTTAATATAAAACAAGTTTGGTGTTCATCGAAATTGTATTTAATTTCAAAGGGACATAGTTGGTTATTCATAAATAAGGAACATGTAGCAAATTTTAATTTTTTCCTTACCTTTCACTTGCTGACCGCCACCTTTCAAAAAATTCAAATTTTGTTGTTTATTGTTGCCTTGTTAAAATGAATAGGTGTAAAGAAGATTGAGGAAAGGATAAAACCATGCAAGTACGACTATCACAAGGAGGAAAAGTGAATCACATGTTCTTGGAAATTGCTTTTTGGAAAGCAACAAATCTGCAAGGTTTAGCACCTAGGAGACCGAACCATGTGCCCAATGAAGAGGTGGTCTGATGGGGTGGAAACTGACTAGCTAAGAAATTAATAAACGAAATGCATTGCAAGTACAATTCTTAACCAGCTAAAATCCGCTTATCAATTTAAAAAGGGTTGTCACAAAAATTAGAATTAAAAATACTGGGAGTATGAATCCCAGGTCGTCTCCCAACGAGTTGCAGGAAAGAATGCTATTTTATTAACTAGGAATTTTCCGAGATTTTTGAGAGTTGAATAATGATGAGAAATTGAATAAGTATAAATTAGAACAATAAAAATAAACTAATAATAATTATTGATATTCTAAATAAAAAGTCTTGACTGGGGGAATGATTAATTGGAAGTTCTATCATTGTTGGGATCTCTTAAGTGTAGTGTTAAAAAGGTTGTTGTTTTCACTTAGTTAACCCTTACTAAATAAAGGAAAGTCAAGTGATTAAGCTAACCCTTATTCGCAAATCCTAGTCCTCTCCCTTAGGAAGGTCTAGCGTTAGTAAATATAGAACTAGCCAACAACGTTCAATTTAATCGACACTTAAGCCTTCCAACTCAAGTGTTTCCTCTTAATCAACCCCCATGTCAAGTAGAAAAACTACTCCATTGACATGGATATAATACTCGTAAAAATATAAGAAGACATAATAAATTAATTAAAATAAAATAGAAAATTAAAATTAATTCAAAAGTGAAAGTAACTCTATATATTAATAAATCCAAAATGCAACATAATTATCTGAATACGATTAACGAATAACTGAAAAGAATAAAGGAATAAGGAAACAAACTAAAGTAGTAACTTGGTGCACGAAATTGTGATCATCAATGGTGCCAACAACTTGGTACGCACAATTGTAATCTCAACTCTTTTTCACAATTCCGCACAACTAACCAGCAAGTGCACTGGGTCATTCAAGTAATAAACCTTCGTGAGTAAGGGTCGATCCCACGGAGATTGTCGGCTTGAAGCAAGCTATGGTCATCTTGTAAATCTCAGTCAGGCGGATTCAAATGGTTATGGAGAATTGATAATTAAAAGATGAATAAAATATAAAATAAGATAGAGATACTTATGTAATTCATTGGTGAGAATTTCAGATAAGCGTATGAAGATGCTTTGTTCCTCCTGAACTTCTGCTTTCCTATTGTCTTCATCCAATCATTCATACTCCTTTCCATGGCAAGCGGTATGTTGGGTTTCACCGTTGTCAATGGCTACCTCCCGTCCTCTCAGTGAAAATGGTCCTAATGCGCTGTCATTGCACGGCTAATCATTTGTCGGTTCTCGATCATGTTGGAATAGGATCCATTGATCCTTTTGCGTCTGTCACTATGCCCAACACTCGCGAGTTTGAAGCTCATCACAGTCATCCCTTCCCAGATCCTACTCGGAATACCACAGACAAGATTTAGACTTTTAACTCCAGCTTTTATGCCAGTTCTGGCGTTTTGACGCCAAAATTTTTATGCTGACTTGGAACGCCGGTTTGGGCCATCAAATCTCGGGAAAAGTATGGACTATTATATATTGCGGGAAAGCCCAGGATGTCTACTTTCTAACTCAATTGAGCAGTCCAATTGGGCTTCTGTATCTCCAGAAAATTCACTTCGAGTGTAGGGAGGTCAAAATCCAACAGCATCTGCAGTCCTTTTTCAGCCTTTGAATTAGATTTTTGCTCAGGTCCCTCAATTTCAGCCAGAAAATACTTAAAATCACAGAAAAACACAAAAACTCATAGTAAAGTCCAGAAATGTGATTTTTATTTAAAAACTAATAAAAATATAATAAAAACTAACTAAAACATACTAAAAACAATGCCAAAAAGCGTATAAATTATCCGCTCATCACAACACCAAACTTAAATTGTTGCTTGTCCCCAAGCAACTGAAAATCAAATAGGATAAAAAGAAGAGAATATACAATGAATTCTAAAAACATCTACGAAGATCAGTCTTAATTAGATGAGCGTGGCTATTAGCTTTTTGCTTCTGAACAGTTTTGGCATCTCACTTTATCCTTTGAAGTTTAGAATGATTGGCATCTATAGGAACTCAGAATTTAGATAGTGTTATTGATTCTCCTAGTTCAGTATGTTGATTCTTGAACACAGTTACTTTATGAGTCTTGGCCGTGACCCTAAGCATTTTGTTTTTCAGTATTACCACCGGATACATAAATGCCAGAGACACATAACTGGGTGAACCTTTTCAGATTGTGACTCAGCTTTGCTAGAGTCCCCAATTAGAGGTGTCCAGAGCTCTTAAGCACACTCTTATTGTTTTGCACCACGACTTTAACCGCTCAGTCTCAAGCTTTTAACTTGACACCTTCACGCCACAAGCACATGGTTAGGGACAGCTTGGTTTAGCCGCTTAGGCCAGGATTTTATTCATGTGGACCCTCCTATCCACTGATGCTCAAAGCCTTAGATCCTTTTTATTTTACCCTTACCTTTTGGTTTAAAGGGCTATTGGCTTTTTCTGCTTGCTTTTTCTTTCTCTTTTTTTTCTTTTTTTTCGCATATATTTTTTTCTGCAAGCTTTTCACTGCTTTTTCTTGCTTCAAGAATCAATTTTATGATTTTTCAGATTATCAATAGCATTTCTCCTTTTTTCATCATTCTTTCAAGAGCCAACAATTTTAACATTCATGAACAACAAATTAAAAAATATGCACTATTCAAGCATTCATTCAGAAAAACAAAAAGTATTACCACCACTTCAAAATAATTAATCTGTTTTAAAATTCAAAATTCATGTACTTTATTTTCTTTTTGCAATTAAAAACTCTTTTTATTTAAGAAAGGTGATGGATTCATAGGACATTCATAACTTTAAGGCATAGACACTTAGACACTAGTGATCATGTAATAAGACACAAACATAAATAAAATATAAAGCATAATTTTCGAAAAACAGAAAAATAAGAACAAGAAAATTGAAGAACGGGTCCACCTTAGTGATGGCGGCTTGTTCTTCCTCTTGAAGATCTTATGGAGTCCTTGAGCTCCTCAATGTCTCTTCCTTGCCTTTGTTGCTCCTCCCTCGTGACTCTTTGGTCTTTTCTAATTTCATGGAGGAGCATGGAATGTTCTTGGTGCTCCACCCTTAGTTGTCCCATGTTGGAACTTAATTCTCCTAGGGATGTGTTGATTTGCTCCCAATAATTTTATGGAGGAAAATGCATCCCTTGAGGAATCTCATGGATTTCATGATGAGGAATTTCCTCATGCTCTTGTCCATGAGTGGGCTCTTTTGTTTGCTCCATCCTTTTCTTAGTGATGGGCTTGTCCTCATCAATGAGGATGTCTTCCTCTATGTCAATTCCAGCTGAATTACAGAGGTGACAAATGAGATGAGGGAAGGCTAACCTTGCGAAAGTAGAGGACTTGTCCGCCACCTTGTAGTGTTCTAGGGATATAACCTCATAAACTTCTACTTCCTCTCCAATCTTGATGCTATGGATCATGATAGCCCAGTCTATAGTAACTTCAGACCGGTTGCTAGTAGGAATGATTGAGCGTTGGATGAACTCCAACCATCCCCTAGCCACGAGCTTGAGGTCATGCCTTCTTAGTTGAACCGGCTTCCCTCTTGAATCTCTCTTCCATTGAGCGCGTCAGGCACGCGTTCATAAGGGAGAAGGATGATGAGCGTCACACATAATCATCACCTTCATCACGTTCTTGGGTGCGAATGGATATCTTAGAAGAGAAATAAGAAGAATTGAATAGAAAATAATAGTACTTTGCATTAATCTTTGAGGAACAGCAGAGCTGCACACCTTAATCTATGGAGTGTAGAAACTCTACCGTATGAAAATACATAAGTGAAGGTCCAGGCATGGCCGAGATGGCCAGCCCCGTAAACGAGATCAATAGTCTCCTAAGATGAACAATGGATTAAAACTGAGACCAAAGATGCCTAAGACAATAGTAAGAGGTCCTATTTATAATAAACTAGCTACTAGGGTTTACATGAGTAAGTATTTGATGTATAAATCCACTTCCGGGGCCTACTTGGTGTGTGTTTGGGCTGAGCTTAAGTGTTCCACGTGCAGAGGCCATTTGTGGAGTTGAACGCCAGTTTCTGTGCCAGTTTGGGCATTCAACTCTGGTTTTGGATCCTTTTCTGGCGCTGGACGCCAGATTTGGGCAGAAGGCTGGCGTTGAACGCCAGTTTACGTCGTCTATTCTTGGCCAAAGTATGGAGTATTATACATTTCTGGAAAGCCCTGGATGTCTACTTTCCAACGCAATTGGAAGCGCGCCATTTCGAAAGTTTTTCATTTAAGAGAGGTGATGGATTCTTAGGACATTCATATCTTTAAGACAAAGTTACTAACTACTAATGATCATGTAATGAAGGAACAAACATAGATAAGCACATAACATAGAAAACGAAAAACAAAGAAAGCAAAAACAAGGAATGAATCCAAGTATCAATGCCAAACAATTTGGCATTCAGCTTCATGATTGCACCAAGAAACTTGGCAGTTTTCTCTTCAGTGACATCCTCATTCTCTTCAGAAGAGGAATACTCATCAGAGTAGCAGATATGGATACTTTTCATGTATAGAATAACTAAGTGTGTGAGAATCTCTTCATTTGTGATGGTAAGTTGAAACCCCAGTCCAAAAATTAGACATGGCTTACAGCCAGCCAAGATTCAACAAATCATCATGAAACACTAGAATTCATTCTTAAAAATTCTGAAGAAAAATATATTTTTGAAAACATTTTTATATTATTTTCGAAAACAGATGAAAAAATTTTAGAAATATTTTTGAAAAATTTTTTTGAAAATAAAATAAAAATAAAATTACCTAATCTGAGCAACAAGATGAACCGTCAGTTGTCCAAACACAAACAATCCCCGGCAACGGCGCCAAAAACTTGGTGTTGTTGCCAGGATTGGGATCTCAGATGATTATTGGCGCCAAACAGGAACAATTAAGTCCCCGGCAACGGCGCCAAAAACTTGGTGCACGAAATTGTGATGTCCAGGCTCAAACAATCCCCGGCAACGTGAGCAACTTGGTGCTCTGATCTCAATACATAATGTGAATTTAACATAAAAACCAATAAAACATCCCTAAAAGTAACTAGATCCTACTAAAAATATACTAAAAACAATGTCAAAAAGCGTATAAATTATCCGCTCATCAGCGCCCTCTTCACAAATGTCTATGAGAACTTGGTCCAACCTTTGATCAAAGTTCTTCTAGTGTAGGGGGGTGCATCTCCTTGCATCATGGGCAAGTTGAATGCTAACCTTACATTTTCTTGACTAAAATCTAAGCATTTCCCCCGGACCATTGTAAGCCAATTCTTTGGGTCCGGGTTCACACTTTAATCATAGTTCTTATTGATCCATGCATTGACATAAAACTCTTGAACCATTAAGATTCTGACTTATTGAATGGGGTTGGTGAGAACTTCCCAACCTCTTCTTCGAATCTCATGTCAGATCTCCGGATATTCACCCTTTTTGAGTTTGAAAGGGACTTCGGAGATCACCTTCTTCTTGGCCACAACTTCATAGAAGTGGTCTTGATGGATCTTTGAGATGAATCTCTCCATCTTCCATGACTCGAAGGCGGAAGCTTTTGCCTTCCCTTTCCTCTTTCTAGAGGTTTCTCCGGCCTTAGGTGCCATAAATGGTTATGGAAAAACAAAAAGCAATGCTTTTACCACACCAAACTTAGAAGGTTTGCTTGTCCTCGAGAAAAAGAAGAAAAAAAGAGTAGAAGAAGAAAATGGAGGAGATGGAGGGGGTTTTGTGGTTCGGCCAAGGGGAGAAGTAGTGTGTATGATGTGTGAAAATGAATGAGTGAAGATGGGTTTATATAGGAGTGGAGAGAGGGGTAGGGTTCGGCCATGTATGGGTGGGTTTGGGAGGGAAAGTGGTTTGAATTTGAATGGTGAGGTAGGTGGGGATCTATGGTGGATGGATGTGGATTGGTGAAGAGATTATGGAGAAGAGGGTAAAATATGATAGGTGAGGGATTTTTGGGGAAGAGGTATTGAGGTGATTGGTGAAGGGTATTTGGAGAAAGGTGTTATGGGGAGGTGTGAAGAGGAGAGAGAGAGAGCTAAAGTCTCTGCCCACTTCACACCTTTCTCTCTACAAGTAAAGCCAAGCCCAATGAAGAAGATAACTGCTTCAAACTCAAGATCCAAAGGCCCAGACCCAAGACGTGAAGAACCAACTAGAGGAGTAGAAGAGAGTAGTATATATAGCAGTAGCTTTGAATTAATTAGGGAGTTGGAAAATATAGGGAGCCTCTGGGCATAGAATTACTCTCTGTATTTTACTTTCTCTGCACTTCTAGTTTTCATCATGTATTCTCCATCTTTGTTTTCATTTTCCAGAGCTATGAACAACTAAACCCCTTTCATTGGGTTAGGGAGCTCTGTTGTAATTTGATGGATCAATACTAGTTTTCATTATTCTTCTTCTATCTTTTCTCTTGATTTTACTTGAAAGCTTTCGATCTTCATCCAATTAGGTAGTTATCTTGGAAAAGAAGATATTCATACTTGGATCTCTTATGAACCTTGAAAGAGGAATGAAGAGATCAAGCTAGAAATGCTTTCTCATGCTGGACCAAATTGGGTTTGGATGGATATGTGACTATAATCCTCTAAACACTTGATTTGGGAAATGCATGTGGTATAATCAATGACCATACTTCATCTCTTCTCATGAGCAATTGACCAAAGAATTGGCTATTGATCAAGATTTGAGAGATTGAATTACAAGAAATTGTAATTCAATCACTTAAGATTGCCAAGGAGATCAATGAGTGCATTGATTGAGGAAGAGATGAAAATGAAATTGATCCGGAGAATGCAACATCTCCTAAGCCCAATGAACTCCCTATTTCTGATCTTACCCATTCTCTTTAATTTCTGTTATTTACTCTTATGAGCAATTCCCCCATTCCCATTTACAATTCTGCAATTTACTTCAGTAATTTACTTTTAGTTCTTTAATTCTAGCATTTACTTTTTCTGTCATTTACCTTCCCGTCATTTTATTTTCTGCAATTCTAAACTCAAATCCTGGATTCGCTCAACTAGAACATTCCTCTAATTAAAGTTGCTTGATCATTCAATCCTTGTGGGATTCGACCTCACTCTATTGTGAGTTTTTACTTGACGACAAATTCGGTACACTTGCCGAAGGAAATTTGTTAAGAGACAAGTTTTCCGTGCATCAAGTTTATGGCGCCATTGCCGGGGATTGATTGTGCATCAACAATGATTAGATTGGAGGATAACTAGATTGAGCATTTATTTTTGTTTAATTTAATTTCCTGTTTGAGTCATTTACTTCCTGTTTTAGTTAATTTCTTCCCTTCCCCCTACTTTTTCTTTGTTATTTACCATTCATCTCACTAACCCACTAACTGTTTGATATATTAAGGCATAAGCAAGGAGATTCAAGACAACAAGGTGTTCAAGGAGGAAGTGCGAGCCAGTTTCAAGAACCAGGGAGACACAATCAAGAGGTTGGAATCTCAAGTGGGGTATCTCTCTGAGCGAATTCCCAAACCCACAGATGGATTCCCAAGTGACACAGAGAAGAATCCGAGAGGTGAAATAAAGAAAGTAAGATGGGAAGATTGCAAGATGGTCACTATAAGTGATAAGGAGACTGCGGACAAGCCAAGCAAGCTGTCAGAACAACCTGAAGATACCTCAGTAGAGGAGGGGGAAAAAGATTACCAAGAACCAGAAATCTGAAAACAGGAGCTGCTGAGACTCTATGCACCTTTTCCCCAACTGCTCAATGGTGCTGTGGAGAAGAGAATATACTCAAGATTTCTTGACTTGTTTGCATCTTTGCATGTGAACATACCGTTCATGAAGACTATCCAACAAATGCCTGCATACATCAAGTATATGAAGGAGCTGCTTCCCAGGAAAAGCTCACTCAAGGGAGGCCAAACTATAGTGATGAACAAGGAGTGCAGTGCCCTCATTCAACCGCAGTTGCCTACGAAAAGAAAAGATCCAGGGAGTTTTCATGTCCCCTGTGCCATAGGGGAAACAATGTTTGATAGAGCACTCTGCGATTTGGGAGCAAGCATCAACTTAATGCCCTTATCCCTGGTGAAGAGGCTGCAGATCAATGAGATATTGCCCACAAATGTAGTCATCAGGCTGGCTGACAAAACTCAAAAACAAGCAAGAGGAGTGGTGGAAAACGTGTTGTTAAAGGTGGGGAAATACTTTCTTCCCACAGACTTTGTCATCTTGGACATGGAAGAGAGTCACACTCACCCAATCATATTGGGAAGACCATTCCTAGCTACAACCAGAGCACTTATAGATGTGGAGCGAGGGGAGCTAATATTGAGGATCCATGATGAACGACTCAGCTTTAATGTCTTCAAACTCTCACAAGAAGCAGACCAAGAAAACAAAGAACTAAGCAATGATCATAATGAGATGCTGACAGAGGAAACAAGCAGTGAAGCATAACCAACACATCTGAGAACCCCACTGAATGATGAACAAGGCAAACAGCAATTGTCACAGCTCAAGGAGAAGCTGGAGGAACCTAAACCACCAGAGGCATATGAAGACAACAACAAAATTCCCTTAGAAGAAGAAGCCGCCAAGAGCAAGGCAGCATCAAAAGGGACAAAGAAGAAGGTACCAAAGGGGTGGAGGAACAAGAAGATCCCTATCCACATTCGAAATTCATATCCCTTGCACTTCACTTTCCAGCAACTAGTTCTTCAACTTCCCACTCTCTAAATCCCACATTTATTCCCTTCACTACACCCTTTTCGCATTAACTTCATTCATGGCATCATCAAGCTCCAAGAGGTAGAAGAGGAAGGAACCAATGGAGAACATTCCTTTCGACGAGAAGAGATTCAAGACTGCCTTCCATGAACGAGAATTTGAGCGGATAAAGCTCAAAAAGATACTGTCCGAGTTAACCTTCCAAATCAATGAAGATGACTGCCCACAGATTCGGGAGAAGATTGAAGAAAGAGGGTGGCAAATGCTCACCAATCCAGAGGGGAAGATCAATGCAAACCTCATCAAAGAGTTCTACGCAAATGTGGTCAGAGAAGACAAAACCAGGGCCCCAACCTTCAAAAGCTATGTAAGAGGAAAGGAGGTGGACTTCAGCCTAAATTCTATAATAAGAACTCTTCACCTGAAATCACCACATTTTGATGAGCCCAGCTATCATGCAAGGATAAGTAAAAGCCAAGACAATGATGAGCTCACTGAGATTGTGACTGACATCTGTGTTATAGCAGCTAACTGGGAGAGGTATGGAGATGAGAGACCCCGGTTCAACAAGAGGGGAGACCTTAGCCCAGAAGCCAAGGGGTGGTTTGAACTCGTGAGGAGGTCTATTCTCCCAGCTGCAAATAATTCAGAGGTAAATATTAATCGAGCAACTATGGTACATTGCCTAGTACAAGGTGGAGAAATCAATGTGCATGAACTCATAGCTGAAGGAATTCAAGATTCAGCTGAGAAGCTTGAATCAGGTGCCAGGCTTTGGTACCCCAGCACCATTCTCCGATTGTGCACAAAGGCCAAGGTGGTCTTTGAGGACAGCAATCCAGACTGGGTGAACCCTGGGAGGCTAATGACAACCCAGCGTATGGCCTATACTACACCTGCTCTGCAACAAAGAAGGCCACAAATAGGAAAACTAAAAGCAAAAGAAGGAGCTCACCAAGAGGAGTCTCATCAGGAAGAATATCAACAAGGAGAGCATCCTTACCCAGCCAACTTGAATATGAATCACCTTCTAAGAGCTATTGAAGATTTGGGGATGAGACATATGGAAGGACAAGAGCAAATACTAAACCGGATGAGCCAACAAGAAGAATGGCAGAAACAACAAATGGAGCAGCAATAGGAACAATACTCCCAGCTCACTCAAACCATCCACCAAGTTACTAAGAGGCAAGAACGTCAAGATAAGCATTTGCAGGAACTCAATCAGCGACAAATAGCCCAGATGAAAGCATTCAATGAGTTCACTGTACTTAATGAAGGGCGGCAACTACATAGGGAGGAGTTCAACGTCAACACTCAAGCCAAGTTGAACTACATGTCCAGTAATATGCATCATCTACACTATGCCATCCCAACATATGATGAGGTCCAAAAAGATTTTGTAGAACAAGAAGAGAGGAAGGTGAAACAGCAGAAGGAAACACTCAAGAAGAAGATGGAAGATGGTGGTTTCTGGAAAAAGCTGCTTGGAAAAGGCAAGGGAAGTGGGAGCACAAGCAATCAAGAAAAACACCAGGAGGACAAGCAAGAAGGAGAGCATGGGCAACCACATGAGTAAAAGGTGGTGGAGTTCCTTCTTTGGTCATTCTTTCTCTATGCTCTAAATAAGGAAGATCTTGTATGAAATAGAACTTGCTTCCATGTTAGTTTAAATTTTTTTAAAATTCTGTCTTTAAAGTTTTTATTGAAAAGGTCTATGTTTGCTGGTCTCTATGTCACTGCATCCTTACTTTGCTTACTTGTATGTTTGTCCCTTTAAATCAAATGAAAAGAGAATGTGTGTTTTTAAAGACCAGAGAGGAGTTCATACTATGGAGTAAGTTCATGAGTTTATGGTATAGTCGTAAGTTAGCTAAGTTGGTTCAACCATAAGGTGGGAGGACAACTGTCTGTCATGAATACTATGCTTGAGACACACCCCATGAGACTAGCTAAATAAGAAGATCCTAATAAGAAAAAGGGAAAGAACAATCAAAGATGAGGAATAAAAGAAAAAGAGTAAGCAATAAAGCTAGGCACCAATGGTTTTAATCTTGAGGCATGTGTCTGTGGTGTTCCTGTGTGAGGGATCTACTTGGATGAATAAGCTCTTAGGGGTGCCTTATCACTTGGTAACTTGGGTTAACTAACTCGGGATTATCAGCTGAAAGTCCACTATCAAGAGTAACCCTCACTACAGAGAATTTAGTAACCCAAAGAGGTGCTGGACACCAAGGTCTCAAGAAAAGAAAATAAATAAACTACATGCTTGAAGCCTACATTATGCAGAAAGTGAGAATGTGTTTTATAATGGGATTTTGGTGAAACACCAAACTTAGAATCCTGCATTCTCCTTTAGATTGTTTTGGTGTGCAACACCAAACTTAGCTTCTTGCAATATAGATAAAACTAATTAACCTTTTTATTAAAATGGTTATGAATAGAAAACTACCTCAGGTTGGGTTGCCTCCCAACAAGCGCTCTTTTATTGTCACTAGCTTGACATCCTTCACTCTGTGCTCATGGAAGTTGAGGCTTCTGTTGCCTTAGGTTTCCTCCTCTCACTGTAGGCTTCTCCTGGTTTTCCATAACTGCTTTACCTTTCAACCCAACAGCTTTTTCATTATTCTTCGAATCATCTTCAGTGGCTCTTAGGGACATCTCTCTCTCTCTCTCGCCCAGTTTAGCAGGGTTTTGAACCAGTTGTTCCATGTACCTTTCAATTCTCTTGAGATATGCCTCTTGGTTTTTCCTTATGTCCTCCTGCTCTATTAATGTCATTTCTTGAATTTTCATAAGCCTTTCCATCATCATTTCTAGAACATAGAGTTTTTGGAAGTTTAAGATTGGTTGTGACTGTGTTAATTATGGTGATTGATGTAAGTCATTTTGGGCAGGTGGTGGGGTAGGATAGGGTTGGAGGTGTGTATATTGGGGTAGTGTGTAGTGATTTTTGTTGGCATGGTGGTGTTTTTGCAGGTTTGGAAAGTTGGGGTTATTATAGTTGAGGTCCCTTTGTTCCTGATGCTGAGGTTCCTTCATTCTTAAATAAGAATGTGGTTTCCATGGTGGAAATTGTGCATTCACTGTGGCAGAATGTAGAGAATCAATTTGTCTAGCTATTGATTCCAATTGCTGCTGAGTTTGCTGGTGTAGCTGCTTGTTTTGATTCATGACTGCTCTCACTCCTTCAAGATTCATTACTTCCTTTTCTGAAATTGCATTCCGTGGTGTCTCAATTGAGTATTGGTTATTGGCTCTTTTGTCACTGAACTCTGCAGTTCCTTGGATGGTTGCTGTTGCCTTGAGTAGGCCATCTGAGAAGTAATCTATTGCTTTTCTTGTTTCGGAGGTTAATCCTTCATAGAACGCTCGAAAATCCACCTTATCATTTGCTTTCTTGTATCTCTCCCATGCTTTGAACAGTGGTTCTTCCTCTCTTTGTATGAATGGATGTACTCCTTCTTTCATCTTGATGTGTTGCTGGGGTGAGGATAATTTGGCTAGAAACTTGGCAACCAATTCATCCCAACTAGTTATACTTCCTTGGGGAAAGGTTTCAAGCCATTGTGCCGCTTCATCCTTCAGTGAGAAAGGAAATAACAAGAGCTTAATGGTATCATGGTCTACACCATTGAGATTGACAGCCCCACAAGTTTTCAGAAAAATGGATAGGTGCTGTTTAGAGTCTTCCAAGGGATTTCCACCATAGGAACAATTGTTCTCTATTAGTGTAATGAGTTGTGGCTTCATGTTGTGATGTTCTTCTTTCTCAGAAACTCCTTCTTCCCTGTGACATATAAATCAATCAATAGAAAACATAGTGATTCTCTTGAAAATTGAATGTAGCCGGTTGGGACAAAACATCAAACAGTTAGTGGGTTAGTCAAAAATTAAAGAAAAAGTGCTTGATCTAGATCACCACCTCACTTAATCATTGTCAATCTAATCAATCCCCGGCAACGGCGCCAAAAACTTGATGAGATATTTTGGTGAGAAACGAATCTCTCCCAAAACACCACAAATCTAACCGGCAAGTGCACCGAGTCGCATCAAGTAATAAAAACTCACGGGAGTGAGGTCGATCCCACAGGGATGAAATAACAACAAAAGGATCAATAAATAAAAGTTTCATGGGATGCAATCACAGTGAGTATTCTAGGACATGATAAAGGTCTAAAAGCCAGGAATGAACCTAAGTTGCTATGCATGAAACTACCATAAAATCAGGGAGATGACTTCCACAAGAATGACTCATTTCTCTTGGCATTCCATTCATCATTCTCTTGTTCCAGTACTTGCTTAGGGACAAGCAAGCTTTAAGTTTGGTGTTGTGATGCCAGGGCATTTTGGCCAGTTTCACTGACCTTTTCTTTACTGTTTTTAGGGTAGTTTCATGCATTTCCTTAGGAAATAAGCTAGTTTTGGTTAGATATTCACTTACATCTTAATTCAAGCATACATTATGCACTTTACATGATTTCATGAGGATTTTGCATGAATTTAAGGACAAATTAGATAAGGGAATGTTGAGCCAACGTTAGTGACACTCAACTTTGTCACTAACGTTGGAGATGGCTAGCATGGCCACGTTAACCTAGTTAACGTGGACTCTAACGTGGGAGCTAAGGGGCACATTGGAACGTTAGCGACAATGTTAAGTGTCACTAACGTTCTCGAAGGTTGGCAAGCCTACGTTAAAAGAGCCACGTTAACTAAGTTAACGTGGACTCTAACGTAGGGAAGGGGGAGGCTTCTCAACCTGTCATTGGGTTAGGGAGCTCTGTTGTAATTTGATGGATCAATACTAGTTTTCATTATTCTTCTTCTATCTTTTCTCTTGATTTTACTTGAAAGCTTTCGATCTTCATCCAATTGGTTAGTTATCTTGGAAAAGAAGCTATACATACTTGGATCTCTTCTGAACCTTGAAAGAGGAATGAAGAGATCAAGCTAGAAATGCTTTCTCATGCTGGACCAAATTGGGTTCGGATGGATATGTGACTATAATCCTCTCAACACTTGATTTGGGAAATGCATGTGGTATAATCAGTGACCATACTTCATCTCTTCGCATGAGCAATTGACCAAGGAATTGGCTATTGATCAAGATTTGAGAGATTGAATTACAAAAAATTGTAATTCAAACACTTAAGATTGCCAAGGAGATCAATGAGTGCATTGATTGAGGAAGAGATGAAAATGAAATTAATCCAGAGAATGCAGCATCTCCTAAGCCCAATGAACTCCCCATTTCTGATCTTACCCATTTTCTTTAATTTATGTTATTTACTCTTATGAGCAATTCTCCCATTCCCATTTACAATTCTGCAATTTACTTCAGTAATTTACTTTCAGTTCTTTAATTCTAGCATTTACTTTTTCTGTCATTTACCTTCCCGTCATTTTATTTTCTGCAATTCTAAACTCAAATCCTGGATTCGCTCAACTAGAACATTCCTCTAATTAAAGTTGCTTGATCAATCAATCCTTGTGGGATTCGACCTCACTCTATTGTGAGTTTTTACTTGACGACAAATTCGGTACACTTGCCGAAAGAAATTTGTTAAGAGACAACTTTTCCGTGCATCAAGAGATAAGGTAGGTGGAGATCTTGTGGGGTCCACAGATCCTGAGGTGTCAAGGATTTCTCATCCCTGCACGATGTTGGCGTGTAAATGCCCCCTTGATTGCCAATCCTGGCATTAAACGCCAGGTTCCTGCCCATTTTTGGCGTTTAACGATAGCTTTTCTCCCCTTTATGGCATTTAAACGCCAGCTCTGTGCCCATTTTTGGCGTTAAACGCCCAGAATGGTGCCAGACTGGGCGTTTAACGCCCATTCTGCTACCCTTACTGGCGTTTAAACGCCAGTAAGCTTCTCCTCCAGGGTGTGCTATTTTTAATACTGTTTTTCATTATGTTTTTGCTTTTTTAGTTATTTTTGTGACTTCACATGTTCATCAACCTACAGAAAACATAAAATAACAATGGAAAATAAATAAATATGATTAATAAAATTGGGTTGCCTCCCAACAAGCGCTTATTTAATGTCAATAGCCTGACAGTAGGCTCTCATAGAGCCTCACAGATACTCAGAGCATGATGATGGCCTCCCAACACCAAACTTAGAGTTTGAATGTAGGGGCTCTATTTGACTCTGGATTGAGAGAAGTTTTTCATGCTTCATCTCCATGGTTACAGAAGGAGATCCTTGAGCTTTAAATACAAGGGAGTCCTCATTCACTTGAAGGACCAATTCTCCTCTATCAACATCAATCACAGCTTTTGCTGTGGCTAGGAAAGGTCTACCAAGGATGATGGATTCATCCTTACACTTCTCAGTGTCTAGAATTATGAAATCAGCAGGGATGTAGTGGCCTTCAACCTTTACCAAGACATCCTCTACAAGTTCATAAGCCTGTTTCCTTGAATTTTCTGCCATCTCTAGTGAGATTCTTGCAGCTTGTACCTCACAGATCCCTAGCTTTTCTATCACAGAGAGTGGCATGAGGTTTATACTTGACCCCAGGTCACACAGAGCCTTCTCAAAGGTCATGGTGCCTATGGTACAAGGTATTAAGAACTTTCCAAGATCCTGTCTCTTCTGAGATAATCTCTGCCTAGTCAAGTCATCCAGTTCTTTGGTGAGCAAGGGGGGTTCATCCTCCCAAGTCTCATTACCAAATAACTTGGCATTTA
The DNA here is from genome assembly GCF_000816755.2 of Arachis ipaensis. NCBI lineage: Eukaryota > Viridiplantae > Streptophyta > Magnoliopsida > Fabales > Fabaceae > Arachis > Arachis ipaensis. The sequence continues at coordinate 79,772,608 of NC_029789.2, read as the reverse complement.
GCTTCATGATTGGCAGAAGTAAATTCAATGGAATCTTTATGGTCTCAGTGTGAGCCTCAGATTCCCATGGTTCCTCATTAGGAAACTCCTTGGAGGCCAGTGGACGTCCATTGAGGTCTTCATCAGTGGAAATCACTGCCTTTCCCTCCTCTATGCATTCGGCCATGTGGGACGTGTTTATGGCCTTGCATTCTCTCTTTGGGTTCTCTTCTGTATTGCTTGGGAGAGTACTAGGAGGGAGTTCAGTAATCCTCTTACTCAACTGACCCACTTGTGCCTCTAAATTTCTAATGGAGGACCTTGTTTTAGTCATGAAACTTTGAGTGGTTTTAGTTAGATCAGAGATTATGGTTACTAAGTCAGATTGACTCTGCTTAGAATTCTCTGTCTGTTGTTGAGAATATGATGGAAAAGGCTTGCTATTGCTAAACCTATTTCTTCCACCATTACTGTTGTTGAAGCCTTGTTGGGGCCTCTGTTGGTCCTTCCATGAGAGATTTAGATGATTTCTCCATGAAGGATTATAGGTGTTTCCATAGGGTTCTCCAATGTAATTCACCTCTTCCATTGCTAGGTTCTCAGGATCATAAGCTTCTTCTTCGGATGAAGCTTCTTTGGTACTGCCTATTGCTGCTTGCATGCCAGATAGACTCTGAGAGATCATATTGACTTGCTGAGTCAATATTTTATTCTGAGCCAATATGGCATTCAGAGTATCAATCTCAAGAACTCTTTTCTTCTGATTTGTCCCATTATTCACAGGGTTCCTTTCAGAAGTATACATGAATTGGTTATTTGCAACCATCTCAATAAGTTCCTGAGCTTCTGCAGGCGTCTTCTTTAGATGAAGAGATCCTCCAGCAGAGCTGTCCAATGACATCTTGAACAGTTCAGACAAACCATCATAGAAGATACCTATGATGCTCCATTCAGAAAGCATGTCAGAAGGACACCTTCTGATCAATTGCTTGTATCTTTCCCAAGCTTCATAGAGGGATTCACCTTCCTTCTGTCTGAAGGTCTGGACCTCCACTCTTAGCTTACTTAATTTTTGAGGTGGAAAGAATTTGGCCAGAAAAGCACTGACCAGCTTTTCCCAAGAGTTCAGGCTTTCCTTAGGTTGTGAATCCAACCATATCCTAGCTCTGTCTCTTACAGCAAAAGGGAAGAGCATAAGTCTGTAGACTTCAGGGTCAACCCCATTAGTCTTGACAGTATCATAGATTTGCAAGAATTCAGCTAAGAACTGATGAGGATCTTCCAATGGAAGTCCATGAAACTTGCAATTCTGTTGCATTAGAGAAACTAATTGAGGCTTCAGCTCAAAGTTGTTTGCTTCAATGGCAGGGATAGAGATGCTTCTCCCATAGAAGTCGGGAGTAGGTGCAGTAAAGTAACCAAGCACCTTCCTTGCATTGTTGGCATTGTTGTTGTTTTCGGCTGCCATGGCTTCTTCTTGTTTGAAAATTTCTGTTAGGTCCTCTCCAGAGAGTTGTGCTTTAGCTTCTCTTAGCTTTCTCTTCAAGGTCCTTACAGGTTCAGGATCAGCTTCAACAAGAATGCCTTTGTCTTTGCTTCTGCTCATATGAAAGAGAAAAGAAGAAAGTATGAAATTCTCTATGTCACAGTATAGAGATTCCTTGAGATGTCAGAGGAAAAGAAGAATAGAAGGAGGAGGCAGAAAGGAGAGAATTCGAACTTATAGAGAGAGGGAGTCCGAATTGCACATTGAGGAAGAGTGCTTGTCCCTTAAATAGAAGAAGGTGAGAAGGGGGAAAAGAATTTTCGAAATTAAATTTTGAAAGATTTTGAAATAATTAAAAGAAATTTTAAAAAAAATTCATTGATGATTTTCTAAAATTAAAATTGAGAAAGTAGTTAAGTGATTTTGAAATCAGAAATAAAAAAAAAGATATGATTGAAAATTATTTTGAAAAATATGTGATTGAGAAGATATGATTAAGAAGATATGATTGAAAATCAATTTAAAAGAAATTTTTAAAATTAAAGTTGATTACTTGACTAACAAGAAATTAAAAGACATGATTCTAGAATTTAAAATTTGATCCTTTCTTAATAGGCAAGTAACAACTTGAAAATTTTGAATTAAATCATTAATTGTAGCAAGGATTTTCGAAAATACTAAAAAAAATGGACAGGATTTGATTTTGAAAAGATATGATTGAAAAGATAAGATCTGAAAAAGATTTGATTTTGAAAAATTATGAAAATTTGAAAAATATTTGAATTGAAAACAAAATCTTCCCTCTTGTGCCACCTTGGCGTTAAACGCCCAAAATGGATACCATTCTGGGCGTTTAACGCCCAAAATACTACCCTTTTGGGCGTTTAACGCCCAACCAGGTACCCTGGCTGGCATTTAAACGCCAGTTTTCCTTCCTCACTGGGCATTTTGAATGCCCAGCTTTTTTTGTGTAATTCCTCTGCTGCATGTTCTGAATCTTCAATTCTTTGTATTATTGACTTGAAAAGACATAATTTTGAAAGTTTTTTGAATTTTTAATGATGAGAAACAATAAAATGAAACTAATCATGGAAAATCAAGATCAAAACAAATAATGCATGCAAGACACCAAACTTATAAGTTTGTATACTAGGAACAACAACAAATTGAGAATGCATATGAAAAATAATAAAACACACAAGACAAGAGAATTTAAAGATCAGAGCAAGGAAATCATCATGAATAACTTGAAGATTAATGAAGAACATAATGCATATATTCAAAAATTGCAAGAAATTAAATAAAACATGCAAGACACCAAACTTAAAAATTGACAGTGGACTCAAACAGGAAACATAGATTATTTTTGGTTTTATGATTTTATAAAATTTTTTTGTAATTTTTCGAAAATTATTTGGAAAAGAAAATAAAGATTTCAAAATTCTTAATAAGAATTCCAGGAATCATGCAATGTTAGTCTAAAGCTTCAGTCTAAAAAGATTAGACATGGCTAGCCAAGCTTCAGAAGGACATTACATTCAACAGCCAAATTGATGAGAATCAATCAGCTTTTGTGATGATAAAAACATCATCTGAAACTCTAGAATTCATTCTTAAAAATTCTGAAGAATAAAAATAAAATAAAGTTACCTAATCTAAGCAACAAGATGAACCGTCAGTTGTCCAAACTCGAACAATCCCCGGCAACGGCGCCAAAAACTTGGTGCACGAAATTGTGATCATCAATGGCACCAACAACTTGGTACGCATAATTGTAATCTCAACTCTTTTTCACAATTTCGCACAACTAACCAGCAAGTGCACTGGGTCGTCCAAGTAATAAACCTTACGTGAGTAAGGGTCGATCCCACAGAGATTGTCGGCTTGAAGCAAGCTATGGTCATCTTGTAAAACTCAGTCAGGCGAATTCAAATGATTATGGAGAATTGATACTTAAAAGATGAATAAAATATAAAATAAGATAGAGATACTTATGTAATTCATTGGTAAGAATTTTAGATAAGCGTATGAAGATGCTTTGTTCCTCCTGAACTTCTGCTTTCCTATTGTCTTCATCCAATCATTCATACTCCTTTCCATGGCAAGCTGTATGTTGGGTTTCACCGTTGTCAATGGCTACCTCCCGTCCTCTCAGTGAAAATGGTCCCAATGTGCTATCACCGCACGGCTAATCATCTGTCGGTTCTCGATCATGTTGGAATAGGATCCATTGATCCTTTTGCGTCTGTCACTACGCCCAACACTCGCGAGTTTGAAGCTCGTCACAGTCATCCCTTCCTAGATCTTACTCGGAATACCACAGACAAGGTTTAGACTCTCCTGCGTCGTCAAAAATTGGGCAAAGTATGGACTATTATATATTGTTGGAAAGCCCTGGATGTATACTTTCCAAAGCAATTGAGAGTGCTCCAATTTGGTTTCTGTAGCTCCAGAAAATCCACTTCGCGTGCAGGGAGGTCAGAATCCAACAGCATCTGCAGTCCTTTTTCAGCCTCTGAATAAGATTTTTGCTCAGGTCCCTCAATTTCAGCCAGAAAAACACACAAACTCATAGTAAAGTCTAGAAATATGTTTTTTATTTAAAAACTAATAAAAATATAATAAAAAGTAACTAAAACATACTAAAAACTACCTAAAAACAATGCCAAAAGTGTATAAATTATCCGCTTATCATAACTTCAACGGAGGTGATGACTCTTCAACATCCAAAATCCAAAGCAAAAGTATAAACTATGAATGTAAGGCAAATCTAGATTTAGATCTAAAACTAAAAGAAATCCTAATATCAATGTATCAGGATGTGTGTTTATTGCCTCCTGAGTCTCTACATGTTCTCTGGTTTTATTCTGTGTTTCTGGGCCGAAAACTGGGTTAAAACGTGGCCCAAAATCGTCCCCAGCGTATTCTGTTATTTCTGCAGATCGCGCAGGTCACGCATACGCGTCGTCCATGCGTTCGCGTCATTTAGCGATTTTCTTTGTCACGCGTACGCGTCGTCTACGCCTTCGCGTCATTCGTGCAAACTCCAATCCACGCGTACGCGTCAGGCACGCGTTCGCATCGCTGCAATTTCTTCATTTCACACGCTCGTGTGAGCTATGCGCTCGCGTCAGTGTTCGCTGGTCATCTCCTTAGTTTCTTGTATTCCTTCCATTTTTGCAAGCTTTCTCACCATTCTCCGAGCCATTCCTGCCCTATGAAGCCTGAAACACTTAACACATGGATCACGGTATTGAATGGTATAAAGGAGAGTTAAAATGTACTAATTAAAAGTTTCTAGGAAGCAAGTTTTCAACCATAAATAATACTAGGAAGGAATTATAAAATCATGCAATTTATATGAATAAGTAGGTAATGGCTTGATAAAAACCACTCAATTAAACACAATATAAATCATAAAATAGTAGTTTATCAACCTCCCCACACTTAAACATTAGCATGTCTCATGCTTAGCTTAAGGAGATAAAATGAATGAGTAGAGAAATGTAAGACTCATGCAATGCAATGCAACCTATATATATGAATGCAACTATATGATTCTTGTCTACTTGGTTAAAAGTAAATAAGCTCTTCAAGAAAAACATAAATTGGATTTCACTAATTCAAGTTATATAGTAAAAACAGGTAAAATTATAAGAAGACAGCTCATGAAAGTAGGGAACATAGAATTAAGCATTGAACCTTCACTGATGGTGTATATGCACTCTAGTCTCTCAAGTATATAGGGTAATCACTCTATTCTTCTCTAATCATGCTTTCTAAACTTTGTTCTTCACCTAACCAATCAACAATATTTAATGTACCAATGCAAACATCATGAGGTCTTTTCAAGGTTGTAATGGGGCTAAGGTAAGGGTAAGGGTATGCATATGGCTAAGTGAGCTATAAATTGAATCTTTGACTAACCTAAGCTCTTACCTAACATACATACTCTTATATGCTTTAAATTCATGCCTAGCTACCCGTAATTCTCCACTTTCACATTCCATACTCATGTATTAACTTTTTCTCTTAACTTGTATCACATATGCATTGATTTTTCATTAACTTAACATTGGGATAATTTTGTCCCCTTATTTAATTATTTAATTATTATTATTATTTTTTTTTAACTAGGAAAATAAACATAGCTTATCAATGCACATGGATTTTTTAATTTTTCTAGTTTCACATGAGTAGGTACCCAAATTCCCATTATTTTATCATGACACATTCCCTTATTAACCCATGTTCCCACAATCTTCCCATACTCAATTGACATACAATTTCTATCTTAAGCTAACCAAAGATTCAATTTGGGGTAATTAATTTGTTTTTCTACTTAAGGCTAGTAATGTGGTAAAATACATAACAAATGGGATTTAAAAGGCTCAAAGTGGCTGACAAAGGTAAATGGAAGGGTAGGCTATTTGGGGTAAGTGAGTTAAAATAATTAATGGCCTCAATCATATGCATGCATATAACATATTAAACATTGGACATATAGGATGGAACAAAATAAAGATTACAATCATAGAGAAGTAAACACTCAAGAATAAAAATTTATGGTTAAATAATGTAACCATATAAATAAGCTCAAAATCTCACAGGTCGTGTGTTCTTAGCTTTTTTTAACTATGTTCCAATTACAACTTCTAACAAGTTTTAACACAAAAGTTTGATTTAAATTAGTGAAATTTTCCAAAAAAAATAATAGGGTCTTAAAAAGAAACTTATTATTTTTCAATCAAGTAGAACATGCATGCAATTAACCTATTACTATAGTCACCAAAAAAAAAAAACCTATTACTATGCAATTTATCTTATCCTAAACAAAAGAAAAATTAACTAAATATCCTATTTTATTGGTGTTTTAAGGAAAGAAATTACCTCCGGAAGTCAGGTACTGACCGACCTCCGCACACTTAAAGCTTTGCACCGTCCTTGGTGCCATCTGTCAGGAACAAAGGGGGGCTGGTAGCAGCATCTCCACCATCGGGATCGTCATGGCTCCCTGTGCTGGTAAATGAAGTGGAGTCCGGGGTGTCTGGGTCTTCTTTAGGTGGGTAGTTACCAACAAGTAGCTCCTTGAGGTATGTAAATCTGCGCTTGTTACGACCCTCTCTTTGCTTTCCTTTCCGGTCAAGTTGGTCTAGCCTCTCAAGTGTTTGATGGAGCAGTTGGTTTGTTGAAGGTGCTTGTGATGTGGAAGAAGAAGGGATATCTTCTGCAGGTTCTGTGCTCCGGTTGATAGTGGCTACTAGAGGTCTGATATACTTCCCGTTAGGGACGTATTGATCATCTCGTGGAATCATGGCCTTAGTGTCCCCCAGCTCTGTAGGAGACTCCGGCTGCTGAGACTAGATCTGAAACCAAGGCGGGGAAAGGTAAGTTGCCCGCGATCTGTACGTGTCCCATAGCATGCCGAATGTGTCTTGGTAAATTGAGGTGCTGGTCTGTAAGGATACACCAGAGTAAAATAGCCATGTCCGTAGTGACGGAGGACTCATGAGTGCTCGAAAAGACGTAATGGGACATGATCTGTGCCTATACTCGAGCCTCCAACGTGAGTGTTGAAGCCAAGATTCCCTTAGGTCGGGAACGATGGTATCCGTAGATCCATATGCTGCCAGGTTGTGCGATAACTCTGAGAACGGCGTCCCAGTCGAATTGGTATGTCTGGCACTTGAGTGATGCTTCTTGAAATGCGTCCAATCCTTCTGGTGCAGGGGGAAGATCTAAAGCTCGCTGATTGGCTTCTTCTGTTATAGGGACTTGCTTCTGACGGACATATACAGACTGCATGGTTGGCATGTGAAAATTGGAGTAGAATTCAACTATCCATGAAAGATTAACCTGCCGTGGCTGTCTCCGTAGGAATCCCCATTGTCTTCACTCAATGCGGGGTTCAACAAATTCAGTAATGTTGGTCAGGAGGATAAGAAGATACTTATTATTATAATTCCTTTCAGCCAGGATGGGGAACATCTGCTCACAGTAGCGGTTAGTGAACCGTGCAGTGTCCTTTGTTGGAAAGGCTTTCTCTTTTTCATCGACCTTGATGATCCTCTTGATTCGTTTTGTTGAGGGTTTCACCGCTATTGAAGATGGCTCTGCCACTAATGTTCTTTTTGTTCCTCTCCTTGCTGGTGGTTTGGGAGTAGCTTTCTCTTTACCTTTCTTGGTGGCCATCCTGAAAAAGGAAAAAGAAAGTAATATGTAAAGCTAAGGGTTCGAGCAAGAGAGCGAATATTATGGGTGATAATCAATGCACGGTAAAGAAGGATGTCGTTAACACATGGTATAGACTACATGTGAAAAGTTCATCAAAGATAATATAGCAAGTGCATGTGATGGCAATTAGATGCAAGATGTTTATTGGCATGCCGGCAAAGGCATGAGTAGCATAGATTAAGCATTCAATGTCCAAGTTAGATTACCAACCCTTTTAAACCAACACCCTGTTTGTATTGACAATTATATTTAATTAATAAAATATAAAAGGGATTTTGTGAAAAACAGGCATTAAAGTAGTAGAATAGAATAATTAAAAATAATGTGCAATGCCATACAGGCTTTTTCACAAACACATAGCATGCATGGTAAATATGTTATTGAAAGTAGTAAATTGAACATGCAAGCAACCCTTTAAAAAGTAATATTAATTGTCAAACAATTCCACAATAACTCACAAGCAAAATATAGAAGTAACTAATCACCTAATTAAATTTCTAACACCAATTAAAGGAATAAAAAGAAAATATAGATAATGAAAGTAAAAAGAAAAAGGAAAAGAAAACATTAATAAAAATAATAAAAATTAAAGAGGGAAGAAAGAAAGAAAAGAACCTTGATAATGAAAGTGAAAAATAAGGGAGGAAAAAGTAAAAAGTGAAAAAGAATAAGGAGGAAAGAAGAGAGAAGAAAGAAATAAGGAGGGAAAAGAAAAATTAGCATTTGGGGTAGAAAAGATATGATATTTGGCTGATCTGGATAAACTGTGCGCCGCATGTGACTCGGACGCGTGAGTCACGCGGTTGCGTAGTGTGCGATGTTTTTCAAGCGACGCGGACGCGTGGGTCATGCGATCACGTGACTTGGTTTGTGCTAGTGGCGCGAGTGCAGCCTCGCGTTCGCGCAACTCTCTGTCTCATACTCATTTTGCCAAAATTTAAGGTGACGCATTCGCGTGGGTGACGCAATCGCGTGAATGGCCATATTTTGAAAATGACACGGACGCGTGGGGCACGCGGTCGCGTGATAAGGCTGGTGCTTCCAGCATCATTCCAGCCCAGCTCCATCATAACTTACTACCATATACCTCTTTTACGTCGATTTTTAGGGGCACGCATTCGCGTGGGTGACGCGAACGCGTGGGAGGCTATTCTTCAAAATGACGTGGACGCGTCAGCGACGCGGTCGCGTGGGCATGTTTGTGCCTAAGGAACGCCTCCAGCCACGTTTTGGCGTGACTTTCTTTTCAATTCTCTCTTCTTCCGAACACAACTATGTCGCGGATGCGTCAGCGACGCTTACGCGTCGCCTCCTCTTTTACGTCGATTTTTAGGGGCACGCATTCGCGTGGGTGACGCGAACGCGTGGGAGGCTATTCTTCAAAATGACGTGGACGCGTCAGCGACGCGGTCGCGTGGGCATGTTTGTGCCTAAGGAACGCCTCCAGCCACGTTTTGGCGTGACTTTCTTTTCAATTCTCTCTTCTTCCGAACACAACTATGACGCGGACGCGTCAGCGACGCTTACGCGTCGCGTGCATTTTTTTTGTAGAATGCGAATGCAAATGTGAATGCAGACTATATGCAGCTATATGCAGAGATTATGAGAAGAGTCATTAACAAAAACAAAAATAGAATAAAGTAAACTAAAACTAAGACTGAAATGGAACGATCCTACCATGGTGGGTTGTATCCCACCTAGCACTTTGCTTTTACGTCCTTAAGTTGGATGCTCTTCAGACTCATTCTACTACTGTTGGTGGGTCTTCCAAGAGGAAGACCTCTAGTTCTTTGTGGTCCTTAATCTTTTCTCCATGGTAGAGCTTTAGGCGATGTCCATTGACCTTTAAGAATTTGGAGCTAGAAGGATGACGCAGGTGAAAAATTCCGTATGGCTCTTCCTTTTCTACTCTGTAGGGGCCTTCCCATCTTGATCTCAGTTTACCTGGCATAAGCCTCAGTCTGGAGTTATAAAGAAGAACTAACTCCCCTGGTCTGAATTCTCTCCTTTTTATATGCTTGTCATGGACAACCTTCATCTTTTCTTTGTATCTCCTGGAGTTGTCATATGCTTCTAGGTGAAGGTTCTCCAGTTCTGCTAGTTGTAGCTTTCTTTCAGCACCAGCTTCCTCAAAATTCATGTTGCACTCCCTCACAGCCCAGAAAGCCTTGTGTTCCACCTTTACTGGAAGGTGGCAAGCCTTTCCGTATACTAAGTGGAAGGGGCTCATCACAATGAGTTTGTGTGTTTTTCTGTGATTTCAAATATTTTCTGGCTGAAATTGAGGGACCTGAGCAAAAATCTGATTCAGAGGCTAAAAAAGGACTGCAGATGCTGTTGGATTCTGACCTCCCTGCACTCGAAATAGATTTTCTGGAGCTACAGAAACCCAATTGGCGCGCTCTCAATTGCTTTGGAAAGTAGACATCCAGGACTTTCCAGCAATATATAATAGTCCATACTTTGCCCGATTTTTGACAACGCAAACTGGCGTTCAAACGCCAACTTCCTGCCCTATTCTGAAGTTAAATGCCAGAAATAGGTTACAAACCAGAGTTAAACGCCACAAACAGGTTGCAACGTGGCGTTTAACTCCAAGAGAAGCCTCTACACGTGTAAAGCTCAATGCTCAGCCCAAGCACACACCAAGTGGGCCCCAGAAGTGGATTTCTGCACTATCT
>NC_029789.2:79710474-79762176 GCF_000816755.2 Arachis ipaensis | reverse complement strand
AAAATCTTTTTCAAAAATCATATCCAAAGTTTTTCAAATCTTCTTAATTAAGTAATTATTTTGGTTTTCGAATTTCTTTTTATTTTTTTTTAAGTTTTCGAAATTTATATTTATTCTCCAATTGTTTTATTTTATCTTATATTTTTTTTATTTATTCGGTTTGTTTTTAATTAAATAAAATAAAAATAAAAACATATTTTATTTGCAATTCACATCAATTTCCTTTTCTCCATAATGGATCTAAGTGGAAATGAATAGTCCAGAAGGACTCTGGGGTCATATGCTAATCCCATTACTGCTGCATACGGGAGTAGTATCTGTATACCCCCCATCAGAGCAAGCAGTTTTGAGCTAAATCCTCACCTCATTATCATGGTGCAGTAAAATTGCCAGTATTTCGGTCTTCCACAGGAAGAACCTACTGAGTTTCTGGCACAATTTTTACAAATTACTGACACATTACATGATAAAGAAGTGGATCAGAAATGTCTACAGATTATTACTGTTCCTATTTGCTGTAAAAGATCAAGCTAAGAGGTGGTTAAATAACCAACCCACAGCAAGCATAAGAACATGGAAACAGTTATTAGACAAATTCCTGAATCAATATTACCCTCCAAAACGGATGACACAGCTAAGGCTAGACATCCAAGGCTTTAAACAAGAGGATAATGAATCTCTTTACAATGCCTGGGAGCGGTACAGAGGGATGCTAAGGAAATGCCCCTCTGAAATATTTTCAGAGTGGGTACAGTTAGACATCTTTTACTATGGGCTTACAGAAAAAGCTCAAATATCTCTAGATCACTCAGCTGGTGGATCTATACACATGAGAAAGACAATTGAAGAGGCTCAAGAACTCATTGATACAGTTGTTAGAAATCAGCATCTGTACTTAAGCAGTGAGTCCTCCCTGAAAGAAAAGGCTAAAGCAGTATCCATTGAACTTAGTCCTCAAGAACAACTTGCTGAACTCAATCAGTAGTTGCTTATTATAACAAAATAGTTTGCAGAATTCAAGGAGATGCTCCAAGACACTAAAATTGCTAATCAAAATGTGGAAGCACAATTGGATCAGACAAGACAGCAGCTATCTAAACAGATAACAGAAGAATGCCATGCTGTTCAATTAAGGAGTAGGAAGACATTAAATGTTTCAACTCAAGGCAGCAAGAAGCCAAGAAAGGAACAACTGACAGAGGATGAGCAGACCACTACCCAAAATCCCTCTGAGGACAGTAAGAGCCCAGAGAGGAATGATTCTAGTGTTCAAACGCCAGAAAAGGGTGAAAAAATGGCGTTAAACGCCCAATCTATGTCCAGTTATGGCGTTCAAACGCCAGAAAAGGGTAGGAATCTAGCGTTAAATGCCCATCCATCTCCCTATCCTGGCGTTCAAACGTCACTGAGGGATCAGACACCTGCAAGTGCTGATAATAACTCCCTCAAGAAGGCTTCTCAGCCTGCCTCTGTAGGAAATAAACCTGCAGCAACTAAGGTTGAAGAATATAAAGCCAAGATGCCTTATCATCAGAAACTCCGCCAAGCAGAACAGAATAAACAATTTGCCTGCTTCACAGACTATCTTAGGACTCTTGAAATAAAGATTCCGTTTGCAGAGGCACTTGAGAAAATACCCTCTTATGCTAAGTTCATGAAAGAGATCTTAAGTCATCAGAAGGATTGGAGAGAAACTGAAAAAGTTTTTCTCAGTGAAGAATGCAGTGCAGTCATTCTAACAAGCTTACCAGAAAAGCTTAAGGATCCCGGAAGCTTTATGATACCATGCACATTAGAGAGTACTTGTACCAAGACAGCTCTATGCGACCTTGGGGCAAGTATCAATCTAATCCCTGCATCCACTATCAGAAAGCTTAGCTTGACTGAAGAGGTCAAACCAACCCAGATATGTCTTCAACTTGCTGATGGCTCCATTAAATATCCATCGGGCATAATTAAGGACATGATTGTCAAGGTTGGGCTATTTGCCTTTCCCACTGACTTTGTAGTGATGGAAATGGAGGAGCACAAGAGTGCAACTCTCATTCTAGGAAGACCTTTCCTAGCAACTGGACGAACCATCATTAACGTCCAAAAAGGGGAGATAACCCTGAGAGTCAATGAGGATGAGTTTCAGTTGAATGTTGTCAAAGTTTTGCAGCATCTAGACACATCAAAAGACTGCCTGAGCGTCTATATTATTGACTCCCTGGTGGAAGAGGTCAATATGACTGAGAGTCTCGAATCAGAGCTAGAGGACATTTTTAAAGATGTTCAGCCTGATATGGAGGAACCAGAGAGAATAGAAGAACCTCTGAAGACTCCTCAGGAAGAGGAGAAGCCTCCTAAACTCGAGTTCAAACCACTACCACCATCCTTGAAATATACATTTCTAGGAGAAAATGACACTTTTTCCGTGATCATAAGCTCTGCTTTAGAGCCACAGGAAGAGAACGCACTAATTCAGGTGCTAAGGACACACAAGACAGCTCTTCGGTGGTCCATAAGTGATCTTAAGGCCATTAGTCCAGCCAGATACATGCACAAAATCCTATTGGATGATAATGCTAAGCCAGTGGTTCAACCACAGAGGCGGCTAAATCCCGCCATGAAGGAGGTGGTGTAGAAAGAGGTCACTAAGTTACTAGAGGCTGGGATTATTTATCCTATTTCTGATAGCCCCTAGGTGAGCCCTGTCCATGTTGTCCCCAAGAAGGGAGGAATGACAGTGGTTCATAATGAAAAGAATGAACTGGTTCCTACAAGAACAGTTACAGGGTGGCGTATGTGTATTGACTACAGAAGGCTCAATACAGCCACCAGGAAGGATCATTTTCCTTTACCATTCATAGACCAGATGCTAGAGAGACTAGCAAGCCATGAATACTACTGCTTTTTGGATGGCTATTCAGGTTACAACTAAATTGTAGTAGATCCTCAGGACCAAGAGAAAACAGCATTCACATGTCCATCTGGAGTGTTTGCCTACAGAAGGATGCCATTTGGTCTGTGCAATGCACCTGCAACCTTTCAGAGGTGCATGCTCTCTATCTTCTCTGATATGGTAGAGAAATTTATGGAAGTCTTCATGGATGACTTCTCAGTATTTGGAGACTCATTCAGCTCTTGTCTTGACCATCTAGCACTTGTTCTGAAAAGGTGCCAAGAGACTAACCTAGTTTTAAACCGGGAGAAATGTCACTTTATGGTGACTGAAGGAATTGTCCTTGGGCACAAAATTTTGAACAAGGGAATAGAGGTGGATCAAGCTAAGATAGAGGTAATTGAAAAATTACCACTACCTGCCAATGTTAAGGCAATCAGAAGCTTTCTAGGGCAGGCAAGATTCTATAGGAGGTTTATAAAAGATTTTTCAAAAATTGCAAAACCTCTGAGCAATCTGCTAGTGATGGGCTCGAGAGGATGCTATGTTGGTAAAGATTTTCTCAACAAAGTTGCGTTGCAAGTATATCTCTACCGTCAACAAGCCTCGAGGATCAAATTTAGAGAGGAATTTGGTTGTCACAAGTTCAACCCCAATAGAAATAACCGAAGTATTCAAATCTCGGGTCGTCTCACAAGGAATGGGCAAACATGTGCTTCAATATTGGTTAGAATTCCGGGGTTGCAAGTCATGAGCAAGAAAATAAAATGGGAATCTTAACAAGCAAGCAATCTTAAAATGCAAGAAATTAATTCAAATAACTAAGCAAGACATGAGCAAATCCAAACTAACAAGTAACATCCAATATGATTATATTCTAACTAAACAAGTAACTATAACTAAGACAAGTAATTAAGAATTTTGGGTTTTCAAATAGGAATGATAAAAGCAACTCTTGGCTAGGCATGGGAATTGGGATCACCATCCTTGTCTAATAACCATATCTTGACAATTATGAGGAACCAAACTCATTAAGTTTACTTCTATACTTGAAGTACGTCAAACGGTTTGGTCAACATCAACCCATAAGTTCTAACCTCACTACTAATTGACTTAATAGAAGGTTAGCGTCAATGGTTATCAAAGTGACCACTAAGGGCTCCCAAATCATCAAATCCATTAGACCCAATGATTCAAGTTTACCCAATTCCCTTAGCCTAGGCCAAGAGTGAAAAGAACTACTCCATAATCAAGGTAAATAATTCATCAAACACTTGGTAAGCATTAATAAAAGACATGTTCAAATTGCAATTAAATTGAAATTAACAAGTACCCACTAACAATTATCAACATACAATCATCCAAACAGCACAATTAATCATAGAAATCATCAAAGTAACATCAACAAGTCAAGATTCACAACATTCATGAAATGGGTATAAGGTGACAATCGATAAGAATTCATAAAACTAACACAAGATCTAAGAAAAATTATACTAAGGAATTCAAATTAAACTATCAAAACTAGTAATTAACAAGATCCAATTCAGAATTCAACAAGGGAAGATCAAATTAAAAACTAGATCTAGAGAGGAACAAGGGTTTCTCTCTCTAGAAGAACAAAGAACCAAAAAACTAGCTAAAATTGTATCTTAGTGTAAAATGGTTGATCCCTCCCTTTCCCCTAGCATCCTTGCGTCTTTTCCATGCCGAAACAGCTTGAAATTGGGCCTCCTGAGCCTCAGAAATCACTAGGCATGATTTCCTTTAATGAGGTCACGTGCAGCTTCCCGCGCGTGCGCGCCATGCGTGCGTGCACGCCGATTGCTTTTGTGATCCACGCGTGCGCGCCAAGTGCGCGTGCGTGTCGATAGGAATCTTATGATCCGCGCGGATGCGTCCATCCTTGCGCACCGCTTCCAGCCATCCTCATCCACGCGTGCGCATGGAGTGCGCGTGCGCGCCAATGCTGATTTTCCCAAAAATTCAAATCTTCATGTTCCCTCCTTTTGTGCATGCTTTCTTTCTTTCTTCTATGCCATTCCTACCCTATAATTCCTGAAATTACTTAACAAATACATCACGACATCGAATAGCAATAGAAGAGGATTAAAATATGGCAATTTGAAGGCAAAACAAGCATGTTTTTCATCATGGAGCAATATTTGGAAGTGAACACAAAACCATGCATTTCTTGTGAATAAGTGTGAGAAATATTGACAAAACCCCCCAAATTCTACATAATATAAACCACAAAATTGGGGTTTATCATGGTGAGAATAAAAAGACCAAAGATCATGGTGAGAAAGGGTTTATGAAATGCAAACTACCTAAGTAAATGCATGCAACTAATGTAAAATCATCTACCTACTTGGTCAAGGATAAATCTATCCTCCAAGAACACATGTGAGCATATGGGGTGAAAATAGTATGTAGCTCATGAATCCTACCAAATTGGGCAACCCTAAGGGGTGCATATAACTTGCTAGATGAACGCTTGTGAAAGTCGGGAACAAAGAATTGAGCATCGAACCCTCACCGGAAGTGTATCCGCTCTATTCGCTCAAGTGTATAGGGTTCGTCACTCAATCCTCTTATAATCATGCTTTCCAAGATTTGTCTTTCATCTAACAATCAACAATTACTTAATGCATGCTTACAAGTATCATGAGGTCTTATTCATGGGTTGTAATGGGGCTAGGGTGAAGGTAAGGATGTATATGGCCAAGTGAGCTTAAAAAATGAGTCCTTGATTAACCTAGGATCCCACTAGACACATAGAACAACCTGTACAACTATAATACATTACCTTGCTACCCTTGATTAACCTTGTTTTTTTTTTTGATGACCCCCTTTTCTTGGGGCTTTATGTACAAAAGTTTCAATGCATATAGTTCAATCATTCAATACATGAGCATGTTCTCAAATCCTAGAATTTCAATTACACTACAATTATACACCTATATATCTACCCAAATTTCCCAAGTATACCCTCCTAATTGAATGACACACATCCTAACTTACCTAAGCTAATCAAGAATCCAAATTTAGGGACATTCATGGTTTTTCACTTAGGGTTGTTGATGTGCTCTATTTAAGAACAAAAAGGATTTATCATGGGCTTAAAATTGGTTAGCAATGGTAGATAATAGGCTCAAAACTTACATGTTTGTGTTCTTAGCTCAATTACTATGTTTCAAAATACATTCTTAAAGCAAGTTTGCTGCAAAAAAATTTTCAAAAATTGGTAGGGTACCTTAAAACACAGTTTCTTGGGGAAGAAGTTATTGTTTTGACCAAGCAACTCTATAGAAACTAGCTATCATGCAAGGAGTATTTACAAGCAAAACTAACTACACATGCAATGTACTAACAATGTACTAACTACTAAGCAAAAGATAAATCCATGGGTATTGAAAGGAAGAGATTGTTACCCATGGAGATCGGTCGAACGACCTCCCCACACTTAAAAATTAGCACAGTCCTCCGTGCTACAAACAATGCGCAAAGGGCGGTCGGGACCAGAACCATCACTATCCTCTCCTTCAGAGCTTCCATCACTTGGGTTTGAGGTGGATGTGAATATTTCGGGTTCCTCCATGCTAGGGGTAATACATCGTAGAAGCTTCTTGATGTAAGTGTATCAGCGTTGATTGCGCCGCTGATATCTATCAAGCTTCCGGTGTAGATCTTCTATCCTTTGAAGTGTGGATCTTTGCCGTGGTGGTGATGATGAAGTGGAAGGGATAGTAGATGGAAGTGTGATGAGCGGATAATTTATACGCTTTTTGACATTGTTTTTAGTATGTTTTTAGTAGGATCTAGTTACTTTTAGGGATGTTTTCCTTAGTTTTTATGTTAAATTCACATTTCTGGACTTTACTATGAGTTTTTGTGTTTTTCTGTGATTTCAGGTATTTTCTGGCTGAAATTGAGGGACTTGAGCAGAAATCAGATTCAGAGGTTGAAAAAGGACTACTGATGCTGTTGGATTCTGACCTCCCTGCACTCAAAGTGGATTTTCTGGAGCTACAGAACTCAAAATGGCGCGCTTCCAATTGCGTTGGAAAGTAGACATCCAGGGCTTTCCAGCAATGTATAATAGTCCAGACTTTGGCCAAGAATTGACGACGTAAACTGGCGTTCAACGCCAGCCTTCTACCCAAATCTGGCGTCCAGCGCCAGATTAGGAGCCAAAACCAGAGTTGAACGCCCAAACTGGCACAAAAGATGGCGTTCAACTCCACAAATGGCCTCTGCACGTGGAACACTTAAGCTCAGCCCAAACACACACCAAGTGGGCCCCGGAAGTGGATTTATACATCAAATACTTACTCATGTAAACCCTAGTAGCTAGTTTATTATAAATAGGACCTCTTACTATTATATTAGGCATCTTTGGTCTCAGTTTTAATCCATTGTTCATCTTAGGAGACTATTGATCTCGTTTAGGGGGCTGGCCATCCTTGCTTCATACCGACAATCTCCGTGGGATTCGACCCTTACTCACGTAAGGTATTACTTGGACGACCCAGTGCACTTGCTGGTTAGTTGTATCGAAGTTGTGAACCATGGGATTGGCATCATGTTCTTGGCGCCATTACCAGGGAAAGAAAGAGCCATGAATTCTACATAATCAAAGCGTAATCACGATTGCGCATACCAAGTTGCTCACGTTGCCAGGGATTGTTCGAGCCTGGACATCACAATTTCGTGCACCAAGTTTTTGGCACCGTTGCCGGGTATTGTTTGAGTTTTCGGCAAGCTTTTGGTCCGGTAACATCAGTGCCAAGTTTGATCCGGCAACAGCACCAAGTTTTTGGCGCCGTTGCCGGGGATTGTTCGAGTTTGGACAACTGACGGTTCATCTTGTTGCTCAGATTAGGTAATTTTCTTTTTGTTTTGTTTTCAAAAATTTTTCAAAAAATATTTTTCAAAAATTTTTCTTTTGTTTTCGAAAAAAAAATGTTTTCAAAAATTTATTCAAAATTTTTAAGAATGAATTCTAGTGTTTCATGAAGCATGTGAAGCCTGGCTGGCTGTAAAGCCATGTCTAAATTCATTTGGACTGAGGCTTGCAATTTGTTATCAAGAGCAACTTAGTTGTTGCTCATCCACCTGCTGCTGATCCATGATCACCTGCTGAAGCTTGCCTGGCCATTGGCCATGTCTAGTGTTTTGGACTGGAGCTTTCTTTGAAGGCTTGGCTGGCTAGTGAGCCATGTCTAATTCCTGGACTGAAGCTTTAGACTAACATGGCAAGATTCCTGGAATTCATATTAAAAATTTTGGAGTCCTTATTTTTCCTTTTTCATATAATTTTCGAAAAAAATCCAAAAAAATTAGAAAATCATAAAAATCAAAAATATTTTGTGTTTCTTGTTTGAGTCTTGAGTCATATCATAAGTTTGGTGTCAATTGCATATGCATCTTACATTTTTTCGAAAATATCATGCATTCATAGTGTTCTTCATGATCTTCAAGTTGTTCTTGGTAAGTCTTCTTGTTTGATCTTGATGATTTTTTGTTTTGTGTCTTTTCTTGTTTTTCATATGCATTCTTGAATTCTTAATGTCTAAGCATTAAAGAATTCTAAGTTTGGTGTCTTGCATGTTTTCTTTGCATTAAAATTTTTTCAAAAATATGTTCTTGATGTTCATCTTGACATTCAAAGTGTTCTTAGTGTTCATCTTGACACTCATATCATTCATGCATGCATTCATTGTTTTGATCTAAAAATTTCAAGCATTGCATCATTTTTCTTGTTTTTCCCTTGCATCATAAAAATTCAAAAAATCAAAAAAATATCTTTCCCTTTTTCTCTCATCAAATTCGAAAATTTGGATTGACTTTTTCAAAAATTTTTAAAATCAAATTGTTTCTCATGAGTCAAATCAAATTTTCAATTTGAAAATCTTATCTTTTTCAAAATCTTCATGTTGAAAAAGGACTGCTGATGCTGTTGGATTCTGACCTCCCTGCACTCAAAGTGGATTTTCTGGAGCTACAGAACTCAAAATGGTGCGCTTCCAATTGCGTTGGAAAGTAGACATCCAGGGCTTTCCAGAAATGTATAATAGTCCAGACTTTGGCCAAGAATTGACGACGTAAACTGGCGTTCAACGCCAGCCTTCTACCCAAATCTGGCGTCCAGCGCCAGATTAGGAGCCAAAACCAGAGTTGAACGCCCAAACTGGCACAAAAGCTGGCGTTCAACTCCACAAATGGCCTCTGCACGTGGAACACTTAATCTCAGCCCAAACACACACCAAGTGGGCCCCGGAAGTGGATTTATACATCAAATACTTACTCATGTAAACCCTAGTAGCTAGTTTATTATAAATAGATGAACCATGGTATTGGCATCATGTTCTTGGCGCCATTACCAGGGAAAGAAAGAGCCATGAATTCTACATAATCAAAGCGTAATCACGATTGCGCATACCAAGTTGCTCACGTTGCCAGGGATTGTTCGAGCCTGGACATCACAATTTCGTGCACCAAAGTGCTATGTCAAGGCTTGGGTTGTTCATGGGAAGATGTAAGTATTTTCCGCTTGGGACCACATCGCCCTTAATCGGAACTATAATCTTCCTGTCCTTGGCTTCCCAAGGAACACCCGCAGCAGCAACTAAATCAGATACCAATGCTGGAAATGGCAAATTACCCCAAGCGTGAACTTGACACATCGCTTGCTTGAGAAGAAACGGAATGTTCACCAGCCTTTCCGTGAGAACACACCAAACAAGCAAGGCGAGATCCACCGTGAAGGATAACTTATGGGTACTAGGTAGCACATAGTGGGATAGGATCTGGGCCCAAGCTCTAGCTTCTACAATGACGAAGCGAGCGTCAATGCTTTTAGGCCTCATCCAGAGTCGACCTTGGGTCCAAAATGTCTCCGACTCAGCAATGACTCGGAAGATCGAGTCCCAATCAAATCCAAACTTCTCTCGCTGATGTAAGACTTTTTGGTAGCCATCCATGTCACTTGGTACCGGTAGGACATTAAGCACTTGCTGTATAGCCTCTTCTAAAACTGAGACTTACTTCCGGTGTATGTACACTGATTGAAGAGAGGAGAGATAGTAGTTAGTGTAGAATTCTTCCACCCAAGAGAGGTTGACTTCCCTTGGTTTCCTCAAAAGAAACTCCCATCCTCGCTGTTCAATACGGGGTAGAATATAAGGAGCAACCTTGTCCGACGGAGCAAGTAGATGCTCAGGATGATAGTTCCTCACAGTTATGGAAGGGAACATAAGTTCACAGAAGCGGTTGGGGATCCTTGAAGAATCCCTTGCCGGTTTGCTCTTTTTATTCTCATCAATAGCAGCGGGTGTCTTTGCCTTCTTAGTTAGGGGTCTGGCTCCCAATGAAGGGTGTGCCTTAGAAGTTGATCTTTGGGGTGCCCTCTTTGAGGCCAGTTTCCTTGGAGCTTTCTCCTTGCCTTTCTTGTTGGCCATCCTGAGAAAGGAAGGGAAATAGGAAGACATTAAACCCAAAGAATAATTTTAACAAAAATATGCAAGTGAAGGATAGTGCCCAAAAGAAACATTACAATAATATAATCATAAAGACATGGGTCATCACACTTGGCATGGGATTCAAGAGGAACTAAAGCATGTAAAATGGCATGAGAAGTATAGACTCAAGCATCCATAACAAAGAGCAAGTCATGTTCAATGAGTATTTAATCAACAAGCAAAGTGGACTCAATTCATATAGAAGACAACAAGTGAATGAGGAGAAGCACCCAATTAAAAGTACATTATTAAAAGAAACCCAAATGGAATTCATGCATTTCCTCGAACACCTGGTGTGCAATTATTAAGCAAAGAACAAGTATGAGATACTCAATCAATTCAAAGCCCAAATTGAAACATCAATCATTACATAAACATCACATATTGGCAAAGATAAGGAAAGAAAATGACAAAAGATCTATTAAAGCGAATTAAACTCACAATCAACATCCATGGAAAAATAAGGAAAAAGGAAAAGTAAGCAAACAAAAGTGAGTCATATAATCACGCAATTAAAAGAAAAACTAAGTAAAGCAACAAAAAGAGTCTAACTAAAGGATGAAATAATGTAAAGAAAATGAAAGAAAAGAAATGGAAGAAGTATAACCTTGAGAAGTGTAAAAGAACAAGGTTGAATTTTCTTTTGTGAAGATGAGAAAGAAATAGGAGAGATGTAGTGCCACCGGAAGAGGTGGTTGTCGCCGGTGAGTGGCCGGAGACAGTGGTGGTGGATTGTGGAAGAAGAGGAAGAAAGGGGAAGTTATGGACAAGGAAGAAGGAGAAAGAAGATATGAAAGGGGGTGAGATAGGAAATAGAACAAGGCGCGAAGCTTTAAAACTGATTCGTGCAACCGGTGCGTGCGCACACAGTGCGCTAGTGATGCGTTTGCATCTTTGCGAGAGATTGGGAACATAGCAAGGTGATGGAGCAAGGAGGAACAAGCACGTTGGTGACTTGGAAACCAAGTTGGCAACGCCAAAACGTGTGCGCAGCAAGGAGGAAGAAGGGGCGTTGTTGGCTGCGTATTCAGCAACAACTCCAGCAACAACACCCAACAAATTAAGCGGCCAGGGAGAAGAAGGCTTGGTCGTTGTTCCTGGCGTGTTTTGCCAATAACTTGGGCAACAATGCCAGGAAGCCACCAAGGAAGAAGGATGCACGTTGTTCCTAGCCTGTTTTGCCAATAACTTGGGCAACAACGCCAGAAAGCCACCAAGGAAGAAGGATGCACATTGTTCCTGGCATGTTTTGCCAATAAATTGGGCAATAACGCCAGGAAGCCACCAGAGAAGAAGGATGGGCGATGTTGCTGGCGTGTTTTGCCAACAACTTGGGCAACAACGCCAGGCAGCCTGACCTTGCCCTCTTCAATGGAGTATATCTTGAGCTAGAAAGCTCCAAATGAGGTGATTTCAGTGGCATTGGAAAGTAGACATCAAGAGCTTTCCAACCATATATCATATTATGGGATTGGAGTTCATTTGAAGACTCAAAATCTGGCTTTATTTACACCCTCAGAGACTAAGGGCGTTGTTGCTGGCGTGTTTTGCCAACAACTTGGGCAACAACGCCAGGCAGCCTGACTATGTCTTCTTCAATGGAATATAACTTGAGCTACAGAAATCCAATTGAGGTGCTTCCAGTTATGTTGGAAAGCTGACATTTAGAGCTTTCCAACCATGTATAATAATCTATATTGTAGTACAAAAAGGTAGAAAGGGCCAAGTGTTTGGCAACAACTTGGGCTGGCAACGCCCAAGCACCAAGTTCGTAGCCCAGAAAATTCTTGGGCACGATGCCAACGTGAATAAAGCTGGCGTGTTTGCCAGTAACGCCAGACCATTGGGCCAGAAGCGAGAAGAATGATCTCTGTTTCCTCTGTTTAGCAACACTTCCTCCATTGAGCCAATATTCAACAAGGATAAAGCCCACATTGCTAACCCAATTGAAGATCTCCAAATGAGTCTTAGGACTAGTATAAACAGAGAAGGAGTTTGTATTTTAAGGGGACTTTTACTTTTACTTTTTAGACACTTTTACTATTACACTAGGATTTTTATTTTTTTACTGCATCTCACCCGTCTTCTAATTTGTTTTTCTTGCAACTTTGAATTTCAGTTTTAAAGGAATACTTCTTCTTCTTCTTCTTCATTCTTCTCTACACTTAGTTTAATTTTCAACTTTTACATTTATTGTTGAATTTAGAGCTATGATTCACTAAACCTCACCTTCATTAGGGGGAGGAGCTCTGTTTATTTGAATGGGTTGATAATTCTTCTTTTCTTTCTCAATTCAAGTGGTTCATCCAAAAGGAAACTCTTGTTCTTCAAAGATTCAACTACATTCAAGAGAAGGGTTGAATCTACATGAATTATATGGTAAACTTGAGAAAGGAGCCATGTAACTCAGTTTAGAGTTCATCCTTTCATGATTTCTTTGATCAATACACTTTGGGTTGGTATGTGAGATGTAACCTCCCTTAGTTGAGATCCTGGAAGTTGTGTGGCCTTGGATTTGAAATTGAACTTCACCTCTTCTCAAGACCAATTAGATCACGAGAGTGGCAATTGATTGTGTTGAAGAGAAATTGAATTGCCAAGAGATTAGGATTCAATTATTCACAATCCGCCATGGATCTATACCCATGATTGAGAAGGAATTGAGTAACATCAATTCATGACAATTTACATCTCTGATCCCTAATGATCTCTCCATCATTAATTCTCATCTCTTTTGTTCTTTAGTTCTTTGAATACTCACTACCCAATTCCCCTCTACATTCTTGCAATTTATTATTCTTGCCATTTAGATTTTGTTTCTATATTTCTTGCAATTTACTCTTCTGTTCTTTAAAATTCTGCAATCTTTACTTTCTTACAATTTATCTTTAATGTCATTTAAGTTTCTTGCACTTTAAGTTTCAGTTATTCACTTTCATTTTCTTTCTCTATTCTAGTTCTTTAAATTCCTTGCCATTTAAATTTTTGCAATTATGTTCAAAAATCACAAATCTCATGAAATCAAAACCATGTTTGCTTGACTAAGTTTACCATTTAACTAAAGTTGCTTAATCTACCAATCTCCGTGGGATCGACCTCACTCTTAGTGAGTTTTATTACTTGATACGACCTGGTATACTTTCCGGTTGCGCATTAATATTTAAATTTTCGCGTATCAAGTTTTTGGCACCGTTCCTAGGGATTGGCAAAGATTAACAATGATTAAGTGAATGGAAGTTTAGATTAAGCATTTTTCTTTTCTTTGTTATAGCCTACAAACTGTTTGATATTTTGTTTCACTAACTTTAACTTCACTCTAGCAATAGACTGTTTCAATTGTGTTGTTGGTTGGCGTGTGTTTGTGTATGTTAGAGGCAAGGAGATTTGATCCTGAAGACGAGAGAACCCTCCGAAGGTTAAGAAGAGAAGCAACAGGAAAAGGGATAATTGGTGAGGAGGATTCAGAAGGAGAAGACCAAGTCCTAGAGGGAAATTCGCGTAACCCTCCAGAGGGAGTTGCCAACAATAACCACCCACCTCAAAGGAGAGTTCTAGCCTCTTACAAGTTCCCAAATCCAAGACACTGTGGGAGCAGTATACTCACTCCCAATGTTCATGCAAACAACTTCGAATTGAAGCCTCAACTCATCACTCTGGTGCAAAACTATTGTTCCTATAGAGGAGGTCCCCTTGAGGATCCAAATCAACACCTATCTGTCTTCCTAAGAATATGTGAAACTATCAAGACAAATGGTGTGCATCCAGATAGTTACAAGCTGTTGTTGTTTCCATTTTCTTTGAGGGACAAAGCATCTCAATGGATGGAGACATTTCCCAAAGAAAGCATCAACACTTGGGATGATTTGGTGAATAAATTCCTATCTAAGTTCTATCCACCTCAGAGGATCATCAGGTTGAATACGGAGGTGCAAACATTCACTCAAATGGATAGGGAATCATTGTATGAGGCATGAAAAAGATACAAAGCTCTGATTAGGAAATGTCCACCTAAGATGTTCAGTGAATGGGATAGACTTCAAAATTTCTATGAAGGGTTAACTCTAAAGTCTCAATAATCCCTGGATTACTCTGCAGGAGGCTCGCTACAATTGATGAAGACAGCCGAGGAAGCCCAGAATCTCATAGACATGGTGGCAAATAACCAATACTTCTATGCTCATCAGAGGCAATGCCAACACCTTCAAAAGAAAGGAGTGTTGGAATTAGAAGGAGTAGACATGATGTTGGCACAAAATAAGTTGATGCACCAACAAATCTAGCAACAAATGAAAATGATGGCTAAGAGAATAGATGGCCTCCATCTAGCTTCAGTGAGCACAACAAATCAACCTTCAATTGAATGGGGTCAAGATGAAGCGAGCAATGTTGAGCAGCAACAAGAACAGGTTCAATATATGCATAATACCTCAAATTCTTCTCAAAATGATTTCCATGGATACACATACAACTCATCTTGGAGGAATCACCCTAACCTGAGATAGGGTGACAATCAAAATTCATGGCAGAGAAACCACAATTCCAACAACTCCCGCAACACAAACAACCAAAATCATTCATCCAGTAACACTAACCAATACAAAAACTCACAAAACACATATCATCCACCTCATAACAACTCACAAACTCACCAAAAATAACTTTTCCACACTTCCATTCAACTCACAAAATAACCACCTCAATACTCCAAACAACCTCCACCAGCAACCATCACCTCCCATGCAACCACATCCAGACTCTCAGAGGATCTCTAACTTAGAGATGTTAATAGAGAAACTGGTACGTGGAATCGTGATTACACTTTAATTATGTAAAATTCATTGCTCTTTCTTTCCCTGGAAATGGCGCCAAAAACATGATGCTGAGCGTCACACATAATCATCACCTTCATCACGTTCTTGGGTGCGAATGGATATCTTAGAAGCGAAATAAGATGAATTGAATAGAAAACAGTATTACTTTGCATTAATCTTTGAGGAACAGCAGAGCTCCACACCTTAATCTATGGAGTGTAGAAACTCTACCGTTAAAAATATATAAATGAAAGGTCCAGGCATGGCCGAGATGGCCAGCCCCCTAAAACGTGATCACTAGATCAGAATACAATCCAAAGATCCAGGATGGTCAAAAAGACTAGTAAAATGTCCTATTTATAATAAACTAGCTACTAGAGTTTACATGAGTAAGTAATTGATGCATAAATCCACTTCCGGGGCCTACTTGGTGTGTGCTTGGGCTGAGCTTGAGTGTTGCACGTGTAGATGTCCTTCTTGGAGTTGAACGCCAACTTTTGTGCCAGTTTGGGCGTTCAACTCTGGTTTTGGATCCTTTTCTGGCGCTGGACGCCAGATTTGGGCAGAGAGCTGGCGTTGAACGCCAGTTTGCGTCGTCTAAAATTGGCCAAAGTATGGACTATTATACATTGCTGGAAAGCCCTGGATGTTTTCTTTCCAACGCAATTGGAAGCGCGCCATTTCGAGTTCTGTAGCTCCAGAAAATCCATTTTGAGTGCAGGGAGGTCAGAATCCAACAGTATCAGCAGTCCTTCTTCAACCTCTGAATTTGATTTTTGCTCAAGTCCCTTAATTTCAGCCAGAAAATACCTGAAATCACAAACACAAACTCCTAGTAAAGTCCAGAAATGTGAATTTAACATAAAAAAACTAATGAAAACATTCCTAAAAGTAACTAGATCCTACTAAAAACATACTAAAAACAATGTCAAAAAGCATATAAATTATCCGCTCATCAGAAACTCATCAAGACTCAAGAGATGGCAAGACAAGATCAAGCCCTGACACTCAAAAACCAGGATGCATCTATGAAAAATCTTGAAAGACAAATGGGACAAATGGCTAAACATATCACAGAGATAGGTGAGAAGCGAGCATTCCCTAGTACCACTGAAGACAACCCAAGGGACACAGGAAAAGCCATAAAGTGGGAGGAGTGTAAAGCAATCACATTGAGAAGTGGGAAGAAGGTGGAAACAGAAGCCATCACTCAGGAAGAGCACAACAAAGAATACCTAAAAGGAGAGGTAAAGGAGCAAAAGCAGGAGCAAGAAACTTCCACACAAAGTGAGAAGTTAGCTAAGAAGGAGGCAATGAAAGCATACCAACCAATGATCCCATACCCTCAAAGGCTCAAGGGAGAGAACAAAGAGAAACAATACTACAAATTCCTGGAGATATTCAAGACACTGCACATCAACATTCCCTTCATAGAAGCACTTGAACAAATGCCATTATATGCAAAGTTCATGAAGGAATTGTTGACAAAGAAAAGATCCTTGAAGGAGGAACAAATGGTTGTAATGACTAGGGAGTGTAGCGCCATCATCCAGAAAGGATTGCCAAGAAAGAGGAAGGACCCAGAGAGCTTTCATATCCCCTGCACCATAGGCAACATGATGATTGAGAAAGCATTTTGTGACCTTGGTGCAAGCATAAATCTAATGCCTCTATCTTTGATGAGGAAGCTTCAGATTCATGAATTGAAACCCACAAAAATAGCCCTTCAAATGGCGGACAAAACTATTCAGCAAGCACTTGGGGTTGTGTAGAATGTATTGGTAAAGGTGGACAAATTTTTTCTCCCAGCTGACTTCGTCATCTTAGACATAGAGGAAAATGACAACACTTCTATTATCCTAGGGAGACCTTTCTTAGCTCTGCCAGGGCATTGATAGATATTGAAAAAGGAGAATTGATGCTAAGGATGCATGAAGAGCATATAGTGTTCCATGTCTTCAAGAATTTGCAAGATTCCACCCAAGAGGAAGAGTGTATGAAGATTGATTCCATAGATCCAAACTTGAAAGAGGCACCTGATGAAACACTTTCAATGCACCTAAGCTCATGTTGGAAAAGAAAGGAAGAGGTAGAAGTGGTGCAACAAGCTCAAAGAATAGAGGAGAAGTTACAACCAAAGTTTGCATTTGAGATTCTCAGCAAGAACCTTCCAAAAATAATTGAGGCTCCAAGATCTGAACTATTTCCTGGAAAAGAAAAGATTCCCAAGAAGAAAGTGCCAAGAGGATGGAGAAACAAGAAAATCCCTACTGAAGGCTTCTCACCAAGGGATAAAGTGATGCTAACTTACTAGCCAATGGAAATATCTCCACACTTTTCTGGATATTACACAGTGAACAAAATCCTCTCACTTGAACATGTGAAAATCATCAAGAAGGATACTGGAAGGAAGCTCACGATGAGAGGGGAAGGATTAAGGCACTATGATCATCATCCTCCCTAAAGAGGGACAATCGTAAAGCTAATGACGATAAAAGAGCGCTTGTTGGGAGGCAACCCAACCTTAGGTAACTACTTTTTCATATTCTTCTCAGAATAAATGGTTAGTTCAACTTCTATGTATTGCAAGGAATTAAGTTTGGTGTTCCACACCAATGTGATTGTATCAACAAAGAAAAAAATTAAGGGTGAATACATGGTACTAAGTTTGGTGTTCCACCAACATTCATGGAAAACAAAGTAACCATTGAGACAATTATGAATAATCACAAATCTCAAACAATCATAGAAATTGACTAAGCCTGCAATTTTATTTGTTTACCTTTTAGTCCTGCATTTTATTTACTCATAGACTTAAAGCACATGATGTAGTATGCATGCATGAAAGAAGCATTCTGTGTTGGCATATAGAAGTAGGCAAGGAACTAAGTTTGGTGTTCCAACACCAACTTAAGGTCAAGAACTCACAAGCATACCTGCATGCTAACCATCTCTCAAGTGCTTGGGGACAAGCAACTTTCAAAATTCATTGTAGGCAGTCACTTCAATTTTTGGAAGGATTAAGCATCATCAACTAAAGAGGCAAAGAAGGATTTAAAGACCAACAATGATGATGATAAGGAGTAAAGCAAGTGAACTCCAAAAGGTTGTATTGTTAAGTGATTGTCTTATATTCAAAACTGTTATGATTGAGAGCAATATTGCACCCCTGCTTGTCTGCTTAGCATAATCTCCTTAAAAGTTCAATAACTAAGATGCTAAATACATCATAGCACCACACACTTGAAAATTTGCTTATACTCAAGATCTATAAATTGCAAACAGAGAACATTTCTTTGAAAAGAATGATTGAGGAGTCAAAAATTTGTTTTGAGGCAAGCAAAAGATTAAGAGAAGTGGTAGTTCTAGTTATATGATTATGTATTGAGGTTGCATGTTTGTGAAAACCTGCATGGGAGCTCATAGGCAGGAAATAGAGTTCAAAGAAGTATTGTGGAGATTCTCAAACATCTTTTGATCCAAGAAGCAGCAAAAAAAAAAAAAAAGAACATGGCAAAAGGTTCTGAGCATCAATTACTAGGAAGAAAAAGAAAGAAATAAGAACTCAAAGAGTTATTATCCTAGTTAAATGCTTGTGGTAGAATTGTGTCAAAGAGAGAGGCTTGAGCAAGTAAATCTTAAGGGGTGCTTCAACACCTAATACCTTAAAACCAACTGGTTTGGGAGTATTGATTGAAAGCTTATCTAAAGAGCCGCTTTGAGACATGACACTTAGAGTCAAGGCCAAGACACAAAAACTATAAACTGCTTCAAGGTGATTACCTATAGAGAGATTTCCATGATATCATTTGAATGAAAGTCCTAAGACCTAAGACTTCCAAAATGTAGGGACTAATAAGCACTGGAACCCTTGTATGAGCATACAATTCAGAGTTCACCGCACTGTCAACTAATCACTTCACTCACTAAGGCATTACAAGCTACTCCTCAACCCGTTCCGATTGAAAGAAATCTTTTTTGCATAGTTCTTTTCTTGCTTGAGGACAAGCAAGGTTTAAGTTTGGTGTTGTGATGCGTTTGCATCTTTGCTATATTAGCTAGTTAGTTTAAGTAGTTTTAGCTTAGTTTCATTCATTTTCTTTGAAATAAACAAGCATTTTAATGAGTTTCATCTCCATGCATTCATGAACCAAGAACTAGGTGAAATTTGGCATAATCCATGCAAATGATTCAAGGAGTTTATAACCAAATTGATGTAAATGATTCCCTTGAAATTTATTTCATAGAATGAAAAGACTTTGAGGAAGTTTGTTTGGTTTATGTTAGGTGATAAAGCAAGAAAGCAATGGAGCAAGAATTGGAGCAAGAAAGATTGGGAACATAGCAAGGTGATGGAGCAAGGAGGAACAAGCACGTTGGTGACTTGGAAACCAAGTTGGCAACGCCAAAACGTGTATGCAGCAAGGAGGAAGAAGGGGCGTTGTTGGCTGCGTGTTCAGCAACAACTCCAGCAACAACACCCAACAAATCAAGCTGCCAGGGAGAAGAAGGCTTGGGCGTTGTTCCTGGCGTGTTTTTCCAATAACTTGGGCAACAATGCCAGGAAGCCACCAAGGAAGAAGGATGCACGTTGTTCCTAGCGTGTTTTGCCAATAACTTGGGCAACAACGCCAGAAAGCCACCAAGGAAGAAGGATGCACATTGTTCCTGGCATGTTTTGCCAATAACTTGGGCAACAATGCCAGGAAGCCACCAGAGAAGAAGGATGGACGTTGTTGCTGGCGTGTTTTGCCAATAACTTGGGCAACAACGCCAGGCAGCCTGACCTTGCCCTCTTCAATGGAGTATATCTTGAGCTAGAAAGCTCCAAATGAGGTGATTTTAGTGGCATTGGAAAGTAGACATCAAGAGATTTCGAACCATATATCATATCATGGGATTGGAGTTCATTTGAAGACTCAAAAGCTGGCTTTATTTAGAGCCTCAGAGACTAAGGGCGTTGTTGCTGGCTTGTTTTGCCAACAACTTGGGCAACAACGCCAGGCAGCCTGACCATGTCTTCTTCAATGGAACATAACTTGAGATACAGAGATCCAATTGAGGTGCTTCCAGTTGTGTTGGAAAGCTGACATTCAGAGCTTTCCAACCATGTATAATAGTCTATATTGGAGCACAAAATTGAAGCTCAAACCAGAGGCAACTCTGGGCATCAAAACTGAGTTCAAAAAGGCAGAAAGGGCCAAGTGTTTGGCAACAACTTGGGCTGGCAACGCCCAAACACCAAGTTCATAGCCCAGGAAATTCTTGGGCACGTTGCCAACGTGTATAAAGCTGGCGTGTTTGCCAGTAACGCCAGACCATTGGGCCAGAAGCGAGAAGAATGAGCTCTGTTTCCTCTGTTTAGCAACACTTCCTCCATTGAGCCAATATTTAACAAGGATAAAGCCCACATTGCTAACCCAATTGAAGATCTCCAAATGAGTCTTAGGACTAGTATAAATAGAGAAGGAGTTTGTACTTTAAGGGGACTTTTACTTTTACTTTTTAGACACTTTTACTATTACACTATGATTTTTATTTTTTTACTGCATCTCACCCGTCTTCTAATTTGTTTTTCTTGCAACTTTGAATTTCAGTTTTAAAGGAATACTTCTTCTTCTTCTTCTTCATTCTTCTCTACACTTAGTTTAATTTTCAACTTTTACATTTATTGTTGAATTTAGAGCTATGATTCACTAAACCCCACCTTCATTAGGGGGAGGAGCTCTGTTTATTTGAATGGGTTGATAATTCTTCTTTTCTTTCTCAATTCAAGTGGTTCATCCAAGAGGAAACTCTTGTTCTTCAAAGATTCAACTACATTCGAGAGAAGGGTTGAATCTACATGAATTATATGGTGAACTTGAGAAAGGAGCCATGTAACTCAGTTTAGAGTTCATCCTTTCATGATTTCTTTGATCAATACACTTTGGGTTGGTATGTGAGATGTAACCTCCCTTAGTTGAGATCCTGGAAGTTGTGTGGCCTTGGATTAGAAATTGAAATTCACCTCTTCTCATGACCAATTAGATCACGAGAGTGGCAATTGATTGTGTTGAAGAGAAATTGAATTGCCGAGAGATTGGGATTCAATTATTTGCAATCCGCCATGGATCTATACCCATGATTGAGAAGGAATTGAGTAACATCAATTCATGACAATTTACATCTCTGATCCCTAATGATCTCTCCATCATTAATTCTCATCTCTTTTGTTCTTTAGTTCTTTGAATACTCACTACCCAATTCCCCTCTACATTCTTGCAATTTATTATTCTTGCCATTTACATTCTGTTTCTATATTTCTTGCAATTTACTCTTCTGCTCTTTAAAATTCTGCAATCTTTACTTTCTTGCAATTTATCTTTAATGTCATTTAAGTTTCTTGCACTTTAAGTTTCAGTTATTTACTTTCATTTTCTTTCTCTATTCTAGTTCTTTAAATTCCTTGCCATTTAAATTTTTGCAATTATGTTCAAAAATCACAAATCTCATGAAATCAAAACCATGTTTGCTTGACTAAATTTACCATTTAACTAAAGTTGCTTAATCTACCAATCTCCGTGGGATCGACTCTCTTAGTGAGTTTTATTACTTGATACGACCCGGTATACTTGCCGGTTGCGCGTTAATATTTAAATTTTCGCGTAACAAGTTCTTGGTGCCATTGCCGGGGATTGGCAAAGATTAACAATGATTAAGTGAATGGATGTTTAGATTAAGCATTTTTCTTTTCTTTGTTATAGCCCACTAACTGTTTGATATTTTGTTTCGCTAACTTTAACTTCACTCTAGCAATAGAGTGTTTCAATTGTGTTGTTGGTTGGCGTGTGTTTGTGTATGTCAGAGGCAAGGAAATTTGATCCTGAAGACGAGAGAACCCTCCAAAGGTTAAGAAGAGAAGCAACAGGAAATGGGATAATTGGTGAGGAGGATTCAGAAGGAGAAGACCAAGTCATGAAGGGCAATTCGCGTAACCCTCCAGAGGGAGTTGCCAAGAATAACCACCCACCTCAAAGGAGAGTTCTAGCCTCTTACACGTTCGCAAATCCAAGACACTGTGGGAGCAGTATACTCACTCCCAATGTTCATGCAAACAAATTCGAATTGAAGCCTCAACTCATCACTCTAGTGCAAAACAATTGTTCCTATGGAGGAGGTCTCCTTGAGGATCGAAATCAACACCTATCTGTCTTCCTAAGAATATGTGAAACTGTCAAGACAAATGGTGTGCATCTAGATAGTCACAAGCTGCTGTTGTTCCCATTTTCTTTGAGGGACAAAGCATCTCAATGGCTGGAGATATTTCCCAAAGAAAGCATCAACACTTGGGATGATTTGGTGAATAAATTCCTATCTAAGTTCTATCCACCTCAGAGGATCATCAGGTTGAAGATGGAAGTGCAAACATTCACTCAAATGGATGGGGAATCATTGTATGAGGCATGGGAAAGATACAAAGCTCTGATTAGGAAATGTCCACCTGAGATGTTCGGTGAATGGGATAGACTTCAAAATTTCTATGAAAGGTTAACTCTAAAGTCTCAAGAGTCCCTGGATTACTCTGCAGGAGGCTCGCTACAATTGATGAAGACAGCCGAGGAAGCCCAAAATCTCATAGACATGGTGGCAAATAACCAATACTTCTATGCTCATCAGAGGCAACGCCAACCCGTTCAAAAGAAGGGAGTGTTGGAATTAGAAGGAGTAAACACGATCTTGGCACAAAACAAGTTGATGCACTAACAAATCCAGCAACAAATGGAAATGATGGCTAAGAGAATAGATGGCCTTCAACTAGCTTCAGTGAGCACAACAAATCAACCTTCAATTGAATGGGGTCAAGATGAAGCGAGCAATGTTGAGTAGCAACAAGAACAAGTTTGATAAACCTATATTTTATGATGTATTTTGTGCTTAGTTTGAGTGATTTATTCAATCCTTCACCCACTTATTCATGTTAATTGCATGGTTTTACTTTCCCTTCCTTATTATGTGATGTATGTGAAAAACATGTTTCCTATGCTTTAAAATTAATTATTTCAATCACCTTTATTTCCATTCGTGCCGTGATTAGTGTGTTGTGTAGTTTCAGATCTTCTAAGGCAGGAATGACTCAAAGGATGGAAAGAAAACATACAAAAATGGAAGGGAAGCGCAAAATGGAGTCCTTGAAGAATTTTATATCCACGCGATCGCATGGACGATGCGATCGCATGCCAAGCGCGAATCAGCAGCGACGCGGCCGCATGACTGACGCGACCGCGGGCCTTAAACAGAACGCATATGACGCGGCCGCATGACTGACGCGATCGCGTGACAAGGAAAAGCTCCGAATGACGCGACCGCGTGACCCACGCGGACGCGTGACAGAGGCTACGCACCAGAAATTGCAGAAAACACTCATAGCGAATTCTGAAGCCCTTTTTGGCCCAAATCCAAGTCCAGAAGGCATAGACCAGAGGTTATGAAGTGAAGGAATGCATCCATTCAAGGGAGAGCTCGCCAATTTCTACTTCTCATGTTTTAGATCTAGTTTTGAGAGAGGTTCTCTCCTCTCTCTCTCTTAAGATTAGGATTTAGGACTTTTCTTAGTTTTAGGAGTAACTCTCAATCCCAGGTTCTTTATTTTTATTTATTCTTCCAATTTAGTTTATGAACTCTTCATGTTAGATTACAATTTCACTTATTAATATTATTTGAGGTATTTCAATTCATGATTGGTTTCTTTAATTTATGTTATTGTTGCTTTACATCTGAAGGCATTTTTATTCCAGCAGTTTTACTTTTTCCTCTTTTGGTTTTGGTTAAGAAAGCAGTAACTCAGGAGTTATCTTATCTCAAAATAATTGATAACTGTTATCTTTGCTAATTGAATTGAACTTCAATAATCCCAACCTTTTCTTAGGAAATAAATAGGTTTCGAAGATCAAGCCAATTAGT
The DNA here is from genome assembly GCF_000816755.2 of Arachis ipaensis. NCBI lineage: Eukaryota > Viridiplantae > Streptophyta > Magnoliopsida > Fabales > Fabaceae > Arachis > Arachis ipaensis. The sequence continues at coordinate 79,738,015 of NC_029789.2, read as the reverse complement.
CCCTTGACTTTCCTTTGCTTTAGTAAAGGTTGACTAAGTGGAATTAAGATTCAACTTTCATTGTTGTTGATAAGAATAACTAAGCCTGGACTTCCAATTTCTCATACCTTGCCAAAAGTTTGCTTTACAGTATTTATTTATTTATTTTAATTGCTAATTAAATCAACTGGCATATTTGTCCCTCATTCTTAAAACCCCCAATTCTACAATCTTCATAACCGATAATAAGAACATACTTCCCTGCAGTTCCTTGAGAAGACGACCCGAGGTTTGAATACTTCGGTTATCAATTTTTAAGGGGTTTGTTACTTGTGACGACCAAAACGTTTGTATGAAGGAATTTCTGTTGGTTTAGAGACTATATCTACAACGCGAATGTTTTTATGAAATTCTTTACTGGCAAAAATCACAACGTCAAAATGGTGCCGTTGCCGGGGAACTGCTAACGTGTGCCTTATTATTGGTTATTGTACATATTTTTCTTTTACTTGTTTATTTATTTCTGTTTTTCCTTTTTAATTTTATTTGCTACTATGAAGAACAAGTAGAAGAAGCTGTCATTGTACAAGAAAAAGAGTTGGTTGAGGATCTAGGAGACGCTGAACCTCTATGAGAATCCAGAGCTGAGGAGAACTCCGTCAAGGACCTTACAGTTAATGCTAAGGAGGATATTACACAATCCCCAAGGCAAGTCGTTTATGAAGAACTAGACGGAATAACCCAGGACACAAATTCCCTTGATAATGATAGTCGCAAGTCAAACTCTCTTTGTAATGAACTTGCATCCGCAAGTGAATTCTCTAAGATCGAAGAATGTTCCCCAAATGAATACGAAGATGATGCAGAGGTAGATTTCTCTCAACCTCCCATCTATGACTCAAGTGATGAGGAAGACATAGAAGACTTTGACCAGGACTCAAATGCATTTGAAGAACCTTACAAGGAAGTGGAGGAATTCACAGAAGAACACAAGGGAGTAGAACTCACAGAACTATTGGAATCACCTACCCCATGGCCATTACCGCCTAATACAAGCTTCAAGTGGGTACAATCCTTAACCTTTAACTTTACTTATTCACTTGAATATGGTTTACTTGAAATAGATGGCCAGCTTAGAGCTCTATGCGGCTTTAAGAGTAAGAGGGAAATGGCTCGTGCTCAGAGCTAGTGTACAAGGTTCAATAAGGTTCCACGCTTCAACTTGAAGTGCACGAATTGGTATCAAGCTCAATTGAATGGATCTCGGAAAATGTTTGGTCACTATGGTGAGAATCTACTTTCTAAATCGCCCGAATGGAAAAATATAGATCAAGACGGAGGCGAATTTAGATCCAAGGCTTGGGATCCTGGAATCTATTCTGACATTTGTCACCCCGAAAGCCTGAAAATCTGTTTGAAGCTGCTCAGAAGCTTCACATGCCTAGTTTGGGACCCCGGAGGCTATTGGCATTCCAAGCACTGGTGGAGATTTCTGGATGAATTTAAACACAAGCCACCATAACAGGAAGCTCTTCAAATGTCCAACTTAAGGACTTTAACTAAAAGTCCTAGGTGGGAGACAACCCACGGTGGTATGATCGTTCCTTTTGCAATTTTAATTTTATTTAGTTTTGTTTGTTTTTGAATTTTATTTTATTTTATTGAACCTGGAATCATGCACAGCATTTACATCAAGAACTGCATTCTGCATATTGCATTCCGCATTCTGCATATAAAAAAAAGAAAAAAAAGGGTGCGTGACGCGACCGCATCACTCATGCGATCGCGTCAAATGGCGAACTACACTTCCCACGCGACCGCGTCATCCACGCGGCCGCGTGACCTAGAGATCAGCGTCAACATCGAACATCCAGAAAGTTAGGCTGGAATCATGCGGCCGTTGTGCGTCTAGCACAAAATGGCCCACGCGATCGCATGCCCCATGCGATCGCGCCACATGCACACAACCAATCCCACGCGACCGCGTGAGCGACGCGATCGCGTCGCATGGATTGCACAATTTCCAATAAGAGACAGAGAGTTGCACTGGAACGACGCTGGATTCGTGCGTTTAGCACAATTTCCAGCGACGCGATCGCATGCCCCATGGGATCGCGTCATCCCTTCTTTTACCCCCTCCATGACCGCCGTGCCCACTGCCGCCAGCCGCCGCGCCGGACGTCCCCGCCACCACCCTAGCCACCTCTGTATCCCAACCCCCTTCTTTCGCCTTCCAGGTTCCGCATCACGCAATCCCTTTTAACCGTTCGTAGTTTATTCTTATTTTTCCATTTTTGTTCATGTTAGGATAGTTAGATATGCATGTTGTAGTGGATTTTAGGTTGTTAGGTAGCTTAGGATGTGGTTAGTGGATTTAGGTCTGTTTATTTGCACTGTTCTTGTTTCTGTTTTATTAAATTTGCAAATCTGTTGCTGCTGTGATCTTGTTCATATGCTGTACTTTCCTGCATTTGCTGCTCTTTACATTGAACTTTCATGTTTATATTCCGTATATGTAATTGCAAGCTTTAATTTGGATTCATATGAACTGCTTGTTTGCTGTTTATTTTCTGGAAAAGTCCTATTTTAGCCGGAATGCTGCCCAAATTTCTGTGAAATATTTCTGTTCATGTCTTGGTTTTGGCATTTTCAACTATGCTTTCTTATAATTTCACCAAACCAATTCATGAATGCTTAGGCATGCATTCTTATTTTCTTTGATCTCCTGGTTCATAAACTGCAATTTTGATGTTTGATTCCTATTTTTGCTTTCTTCATCTCTATTTGAATCATCATCAAACTGTTTTACTTGTTTAAATATGAGTTACCTATAGTTTCTACCTGTGATTACTTGTTACTTGGTCTATTTTCATTATTCCTCTTACTTTAACCCATTTTTCACTAACTCACTAATTTTAACTCTAACCAACCTAACCTTTTCAAAACTTCTTTTCTTGCTTTTCTTTCACTTTCTTTTAACATTCTAACCCGGGCATGATGTTAATTTTTTCTATTTAACTTGCATTCAATTACATTTTGGATTGTGATTTCTTCTTTTTAGACTTTTCACTGATATACAATCCTAAATGCACATTCTACTTAACTCATATTCATTATCTTATTGCTCCTTTGCCATTTTGTGTTTTCTTTGACTATTTGCCTATTTGCTTTCCTATTTTTACTATATCCTGGTTTTCTGTTTTTCAAGATGTCAGGTTCCCAGAGACGGGGCAAAGGCAAGGCCACTACTGGCAAACGGAAACGAGGCGAAGCCTCCGTGTCTATCATCGACCTCATGCACGACGCCTCCTTGCGGGAGAAAGCCTTTACCCCGCAGGAGAAGGCCGACCAGCTACTTCCCGCCACTGACCCAGTAAAGTTTGCAAACCGATACTGTGAGTTGAAGTATCTGGTGTTTGCAAACTCCAGGAACCTATACCTAGAGCGGACTTTGAAGATCCCAGAAGAACTCCAGCAATACACCTCTGATCAGATCAAACAACGAGGCTGGTTCTTTCTGGAGAGACCTCTGATTGAGGTTAATGCATCTTGGGTTAGGGAATTCTACTGCAACTACTTCAAAACTTCCCTAGATGCAGTAAACCTCAGAGGGAAGCAGATATTGGTTACTGAGGAGGCAATAGAAGAGGTTCTGAAACTTCTACCTAAGACTGATAAGACAGATGGCTATCAGAAAGCTGAGGAGGATATGCGCTTCATGAAGTTTGACTGGGATGCAGTCAAGGCCCGGATTGCCCTTGACCCGTCCGTTCCTTGGATCATGGGTCAGAACACCACCATGTCCAAAGGGATCAAGCGGATTTACCTGAACGATGAGGCTCGGCTATGGCATCAGATCTTCAGCAACTACATTATGCCGAGTACTCACGAGACTGAGATACCAGCCGCTATGATCACCCTCCTTTGGTGTGTGATGGAGGACAAGGACCTGTACCTGCCACACTTTATCCGGCACTACATGGCCAGGGTCCACGTCCGCGGCTGACGTGCCATGGGAGGATGCTGATGAGAGGCCACCTGCTGCAGAGTGCAAGAAGCTTATCCCGCACAGCAGGAACTTCCTGGCCTTGGGCTATAGACCCCTATTCCTGACTGCTACTGCTGATGATACGGCTATACCATCTGCCGGTCCCTATTCCTCCACTGCTGCACCATCTACCCCTACCACAGAGCCTGTCTATCATCTGGTGCATCGTTTGTTTCGACGACTTGACCAGATGGAGCGTCGCAACAAGCGACGCTATGAGCACCTGAAGCTGATGATACGATCCGGCGACATCCCCTCCGAGCCTAACACACCTTCTGAGGCATCTGAGGAGGAGGCGAATGCGCCCGAGGCAGAGACCCATCCCCAGGGAGAGGCGGAGCAGGCTGACACCGAGCAGGCAGCACCCCAGTAGATCCAGGCTGTAGATCCTGAAATCCCCATTCAGACAGTCCCTCCTCTCCAGCAGCCGGACATTCAGCCGGCCACCACAGAGACACCAGCTACCATCCCTTCCAGTGATGACACCCCTTCACACCCTGCTTGAGTGAGCATCAGGGACGATGCTTCATTTTAAGTGTGGGGAGGTCGCCATCTCTGGCGTATTATTTTGGTGATCCACTACAGACTCTTTTTCTTTTATTTTGGATATTTTTCTGTATTTTTCTCTTTATTTTTATTTTTATTTTCTGAGTACTTATACATTGCTTTTATGTATTTTTACTCTATTTCTGCATCTTGCACTTTAGTTCATATCTTAGTTATTTAGTTTAGTTTGCAATTCTAACTTATTAGTAGATTATTCAGTATAGTTTACCCTTCTTATCATAAGATAGCTTAGTTTAAATTAAAAATATAAAAAGGAAGTAAGCTAGGAGCTTGAACATAACAGATTTAAATCCATAAACCTTGTATATATAGCATTACATCATGTAGTTAAGTTAACAACACTTCATCAAGGAGAAACACCAGAACTTTAAAGCCATTCAATATAATTTTTACATTGAGAATAATGAGAAATTTTAACTAAACCTGCATGACATACATAAGTGATAAATGATTTTTGAGCTAGAGAACACATAGCCTGTGAGTTTTGAGCTTAATTGTATGGTTACATTCAAACCATAATTTTTATTCCTGTGTGTTCCGCCCTTCTTTTATATTCTGGTATTCTTTACTTTGTTTTAATCTATATGTCCAGTTATAGAATATAGAATATAGAATATAGATACCTACCAAAAGAATGATTGAGGCCATTATTTGATTTTAGCTCACTTATCCCAAAAATAACCTACCTTTCACATCACCCTTGTTAGCCCCCTTGAGCCTTTAAACCCCTTTTATTCTATTTAGCCACACTACTAGCCTTAAGCAGAAAAATAAAATAAAATCCCAAGTTGAATCCTTGGTTAGCTTAAGATAGAAAATTATGAATAGTTTAAAATGTGGGAAACCTATTGGGAACATGGATGATAAAAACAAGAGGTAGAAAAAAAATTGAAAAGGATAAAAATAACCCAAAATAAGAAATTTTGGGAAGCATGCTCATGAGAAATCAAAGTGATTAAATTACCATGTGCATTTAAAAAAAAGCCCAATAAACACTGAGTGACTAGAGAGTAAACACAAATCCAGTGAGGGTTCAATAGCTCATTAACATTTATCTCTGTTTGAATTATCTAATTGTCTTGCAAGTTCATAAAATGCTTTTTCTCCCATATCAACTGTAAAAGTGCTTATTGATTATCTAAGGCTTGGCTATATATATCTATATGACTCCTTGAGAATTTGAATTAATTTAACTACCTGTAAGCTTTATATATGAGTGAATAAATTAGAATTGCATGATGCATCATTCATTTAGGTAGTTGCATTTAGATTAGATTGCATTGCATGACATTCTATCACTTTAACCTTACTTATTACCTTGGAATTAGCATGAGGACATGCTATTGTTTAAGTGTGGGGAGGTTGATAAACCCATATTTTATGATGTATTTTGTGCTTAGTTTGAGTGATTTATTCAATCCTTCACCCACTTATTCATGTTAATTGCATGGTTTTACTTTCCCTTCCTTATTATGTGATGTATTTGAAAAACATGTTTCCTATGCTTTAAAATTAATTATTTCAATTACCTTTATTTCCATTCGATGTCGTGATTAGTGTGTTGAGTAGTTTTAGATCTTCTAAGGCAGGAATGACTCAAAGGATGGAAAGGAAACATACAAAAAAAGAAGGAAAGCGCAAAATGGAGTCCTTGAAGAAATTTATATCCACGCGATCGCATGGACGATGCGATCGCGTGCCAAGCGCGAATCAGCAGCAACGCGGCCGCATGACTAACGCGACCGTGCGCCTTAAGCAGAACGCATATGACGCAGCCGCATGACTGACGTGGCCGTATGACTGACGCGACCGCGTGGCAAGGAAAAGCTCCAAATAACGCGACCGCGTGACCCACGCGGACGCGTGACAGAGGCTACGCACCAGAAATTGCAGAAAATGCTCATAGTAAATTCTGAAGCCCTTTTTGGCCCAAATCCAAGTCCAGAAGGCATAGACCAGAGGTTATGAAGTGAAGGAATTCATCCATCCAAGGGAGAGCTCGCCAATTTCCACTTCTCATATTTTAGATCTAGTTTTGAGAGAGGTTCTCTCCTCTCTCTCTCTTAGGATTAGGATTTAGGACTTTTCTTAATTTTAGGAGTAACTCTCAATCCCATGTTCTTTATTTTTATTTATTCTTCCAATTTAGTTTATGAACTATTCATGTTATATTTAATTTATGTTATTGTTGCTTTACATCTGAAGGCATTTTTATTCCAGCAATTTTACTTTTTCCTCTTTTGGTTTTGGTTAAGAAAGCAGTAACTCAGGAGTTATCTTATCTCAACATAATTGATAACTGTTATCTTTGCTAATTGAATTGAACTTCAATAATCCCAACCTTTTCTTAAGAAATAAATAGGATTCGAAGATCAAGCCAATTAGTCCCTTGACTTTCCTTTGCTTTAGTAAAGGTTGACTAAGTGGAATTAAGATTCGATTTTCATTGTTGTTGATAAGAATAACTAAGTCTGGACTTCCAATTTCTCATACCTTGCCAAAAGTTTGCTTTACAGTATTTGTTTATTTATTTTAATTACTATTTAAATCAACTGTCATATTTGTCCCTCATTCTTAAAACCCCCAATTCTACAATCTTCATAACCGATAATAAGAACATACTTCCCTGCAGTTCCTTGAGAAGATGACCCGAGGTTTGAATACTTCGGTTATCAATTTTTAAGGGGTTTGTTACTTGTGACAACCAAAACATTTGTACGAAGGGATTTCTGTTGGTTTAGAGACTATATCTACAACGCGAATGTTTTTATGAAATTCTTTACTGGCAAAAATCACAACGTCAAGGTTCAATATATGCATAATACCTCAAATTCTTCTCAAAATGATTTCCATGGATACACATACAACTCATCTTGGAGGAATCACCCCAACCTGAGATGGGGTGACAATCAAAATTCATGGCAGAGAAACCACAATTCCAACAACTCCCGCAACACAAACAACCAAAATCATTCATCCAGTAACACTAACCAATACAAAAACTCACAAAACACATATCATCTACCTCATAACAACTCACAAACTCACCAAAATAACTTTTCCACACTTCCATTCAATTTACAAAATAACCACCTCAATGCTCCAAACAACCTCCCATGCAACCACGTCCAGACTCTCAGAGGATCTCTAACTTAGATATGTTAATGGAGAAACTCATCAAGACTCAAGAGATGGCAAGACAAGATCAAGCCCTGACACTCAAAAACCAGGATGCATCTATGAAAAATCTTGAAAGACAATTGGGACAAATGGCTAAACATATCACAGAGATAGGTGAGAAGCGAGCATTCCCTAGTACCACTGAAGACAACCCAAGGGACACAGGAAAAGCCATAAAGTGGGATGAGTGTAAAGCAATCACATTGAGAAGTGGGAAGAAGGTGGAAACAGAAGCCATCACTCAGGAACAGCACAACAAAGAATGCCTAAAAGGAGAGGTAAAGGAGCAAAAGCAGGAGCAAGAAACTTCCACACAAAGTGAGAAGTTAGCTAAGAAGGAGGCAATGAAAGCATACCAACCAATGATCCCATACCCTCAAAGGCTCAAGGGAGAGAACAAAGAGAAACAATACTCCAAATTCCTGGAGATATTCAAGACACTGCACATCAACATTCCCTTCATAGAAGCACTTGAACAAATGCCATTATATGCAAAGTTCATGAAGGAATTGTTGACAAAGAAAAGATCCTTGAAGGAGGTACAAATGGTTGTAATGACTTGGGAGTGTAGCGCCATCATCCAGAAAGGACTGCCAAGAAAGAGGAAGGACCTAGGGAGCTTTCATATCCCCTGCACCATAGGCAACATGATGATTGAGAAAGCATTTTGTGACCTTGGTGCAAGCATAAATATAATGCCTCTATCTTTGATGAGGAAGCTTCAGATTCATGAATTGAAACCCACAAAAATAGCCCTTCAAATGGCGGACAAATCTATTCAGCAAGCACTTGGGGTTGTGTAGAATGTATTGGTAAAGGTGGAAAAATTTTTCCTCCCAGCTGACTTCGTCATCTTAGACATAGAGAAAAATGACAACACTCCTATTATCCTAGGGAGACCTTTCTTAGCTACTACCAGGGCATTGATAGATGTTGAAAAAGGAGAATTGATGCTAAGGGTGCATGAAGAGCATATAGTGTTCCCTGTCTTCAAGAATTTGCAAGATTCCACCCAAGAGGAAGAGTGTATGAAGATTGATTCCATAGATCCAAACTTGAAAGAGGCACCTGATAAAACACTTCTAATGCACCTAAGCTCATGTTGGAAAAGAAAGGAAGAGGTAGAAGTGGTGCAACAAGCTCAAAGAATAAAGGAGAAGTTACAACCAAAGTTTGCATTTGAGATTCTCAGCAAGAACCTTCCAAAAATAATTGAGGCTCCAAGATCTGAACTATTTCTTGGAAAAGAAAAGAGTCCCAAGAAGAAAGTGCCAAGAGGATGGAGAAACAAGAAAATCCCTACTGAAGGCTTCTCACCAAGGGATAAAGTGATGCTAACTTACCAGCCAATGGAAATATCTCCACACTTTTCTGGATATTACACAGTGAACAAAATCCTCTCACTTGAACATGTGAAAATCATCAAGAAGGATACTGGAAGGAAGCTCACGGTGAGAGGGGAAGGATTAAGGCACTATGATCATCATCCTCCCTAAAGAGGGACAATCGTAAAGCTAATGACGATAAAAGAGCGCTTGTTGGGAGGCAAACCCAACCTTAGGTAACTACTTTTTCATATTCTTCTCAGAATAAATGGTTAGTTCAACTTCTATGTATTGCAAGGAATTAAGTTTGGTGTTCCACACCAATGTGATTGTATCAACAAAGAAAAAAAATTAAGGGTGAATGCATGGTACTAAGTTTGGTGTTCCACCAACATTCATGGAAAAGAAAGTAACCCTTGAGACAATTATGAATAATCACAAATCCCAAACAATCATAGAAATTGACTAAGCCTACAATTTCATTTGTTTATCTTTTAGTCCTGCATTTTATTTACTCATAGACTTAAAGCACATGATGTAGTATGCATGCATGAAAGAAGCATTCTGTGTTGGCATATAGAAGTAGGCAAGGAACTAAGTTTGGTGTTTCCACACCAACTTAAGGTCAAGAACTCACAAGCATACCTACATGCTAACCATCTCTCAAGTGCTTGGGGACAAGCAACTTTCAAAATTCATTGTAGGCAGTCACTTCAATTTTTGGAAGGATTAAGCATCATCAACCAAAGAGGCAAAGAAGGATGTAAAGACCAACAATGATGATGATAAGGAGTAAAGCAAGTGAACTCCAAAAGGTTGTTTTGTTAAGTGATTGTCTTATATTCAAAACTGTTATGATTGAGAGCAATATTGCACCCCTGCTTGTCTGCTTAGCATAATCTCCTTAAAAGTTCAATAACTAAGATGCTAAATACATCATAGGACCATACACTTGAAAATTTGCTTATACTCAAGATCTATAAATTGCAAACAGAGAACATTTCTTTGAAAAGAATGATTGAGGAGTCAAAAATTTGTTTTGAGGCAAGCAAAAGATTAAGAGAAGTGGTGGTTCTAGTTATATGATTGTGTATTGAGGTTGCATGTTTGTGAAAACCTGCATGGGAGCTCATAGGCAGGAAATAGAGTTCAAAGAAGTATTGTGGAGATTCTCAAACATTTTTTGATCCAAGAAGCATAAAAAAAAAGAACATGGCAAAAGGTTCTTAGCATCAATTTGATGCACGGAAAAGTTGTCTCGCAACAAATCTCCCTTCGGCAAGTGTACCAAATTTGTCGTCAAGTAAAAACTCACAATAGAGTGAGGTCGAATCCCACAGGGATTGATTGATCAAGCAACTTTAATTAGAAGAATGTTCTAGTTGAGCGAATCCAGAATTTGGGTTGAGAGTTGCAGAAAATAAAATAGCGGGAATGTAAATAACAGAAAAGTAAATGCTAGAATTAAAGGACTGGAAGTAAATGACTGAAAATAAATTGCAGAATTGTAAATGGGAATGGGGGATTTGCTCATAAAAGTAAGTGGCAGAAATTAAAGAGAATGGGTAAGATCAGAGATAGGGAGTTCATTGGGCTTAGGAGATGTTGCAATTCTCCGGATCAAGTTCATTTTCATCTCTTCCTCAATCAATTCACTCATTGATCTCCTTGGCAATCTTAATTGATTGAATTACAATTTCTTGCAATTCAATCTCTCAAGGATCCATCAAATTACAACAGAGCTCTCTAACCCAATGAAAGGGGTTTAGTTGTTCATAGCTCTAGAAAATGAAACAAAGATGGAGAATACATCATAAAACTAGAAAATGCAGAGAAAGTAAAATACAGAGAGTAGTTCTCTTTTTCCAACCTCCAGAACTTTTTTTAACAATTCAAAGCTACTCCTATATATATTACTTCTCTCAGCTTCTAGTTGGCTCTTCAAGTCTTGGGCCTTTGGATCTTGAGTTTGAAGCAGTTCTCTTCTTCATTTGGGCTTGGCTTTACTTGCAGAGAGAAAATGTGAAGTGGGCAGAGACTTTAGCTCAGGACGTTAGGGGTGTTAATGTTTAGTGAAAATATGAGTTCGAGAACGTTAGTGACAATCAACTTTCTCACTAACGTTACTAAGTAAAAGCCACGTTAACTTCAACGTTAGTGGCATAAACGTTGCCACTAACATTGCCTCTAAGTCCTTTGCACACGTTATTGAGACTTAACATTTCCAATAACTTTGAAAAGCCCCCTTTGCTCCCACGTTAGAGCCCACGTTAACTTAGTTAACGTGGCTCTTTAACGTGGGCTTGCCATCATTCGAGAATGTTAGTGACACTCAACATTGTCACCAACGTTCCAAGGTGCCCCTATGCCTCACGTTAGAGTCCACGTTAACTAGGTTAACGTGGCTTCTAACGTATCCATGCTTAGCCATCCCCAACGTTAGTGACAATGTTGAGTGTCACTAACGTTGGCCATTCTTTCACTCATCAACGTTAGCTTCCACGTTAACTAAGTTAACGTGGAAGTTAACATGGCTCCTTGGGGGGTTGTGTGGTTGCTTTCAACGTTAGTCACAATGTTGGATGTCACTAACGTTGTCGACCACTCTTGCTTCTTACGTTAGCTCCCACGTTAACCAAGTTATTGTGGGAGTTAACGTGATATGTTTCTCCTTAGGCCAACGTTAGTGACAATGTTGAATGTCACTAACGTTGGCATTTCTCCCCCTTTCTAACGTTAGAGGCCACATTAACTAAGTTAACATGGACTCTAACGTGGCCACTAATGAGCATTTGCCAACGTTAGTGACAATGTTAAGTGTCACTAACGTTGGCTCAACTTCCCTTCTCCACATTAGAGTTCACGTTAACTTAGTTAACGTGACTCTTAACGTGGTCAATGATGGCTTCGAGAGCGTTATTGGCAATCACTTTTCTCATTAACTTTGCAAGTTACCTCCCATTCCTTGCTTCCTTTGGTCCTGAAATCAAGCAATAGAGTGCATCAAAGTTCTAGTCCAAGTCATGGGTAATGCAACATACAATTTGTCACTAAACTTATGCAAAATCCTCATAAAATAATGTAAAATGCACAATGTATGCTTGAATCAAGGTGTAAGTGAATATCTACCAAAAACTAGCTTATTTCCTAAGGAAATGCATGAAACTAACCTAAAAACAGTAAAGAAAAGGTCAGTAAAACTGGCCAAGATGCCCTGGCATCTCAACACCAAACTTAAAGCTTGCTTGTCCCTAAGCAAGTACTGGAACAAGAGAATGATGAATGGAATGCCAAGAGCAATGAGTCATTCTTGTGGAAGTCATATCACTGATTTTATGGGGTTTCATGCATAGCAACTTAGGTTCATTTCTGGCTTTCAGACCTTTATCATGTCTTAAAACACTCACTTTGCTTACATCCCATGAGACTTTTATTCATTGATCCCTTTATTGTCATTTCAGAGCTTATTGGTGTTCTTAGGCTAAGTGCTCTGTAAGGGGGCAACTTTTTAAGATAAGCTTTCAGCCAACACTCCTGAACCAAGTGATAAAGCACCCCTAAGAGCTTATTCATCCAAGTAGATCCCTCACACAGGAACACCACAGACACATATCTTAAGATCAAAACCATTGGTGCCTAGCCTTATTGCTTACTCTTTTTCTTTTGTTTTTCCACCTTCATTATTCTTTTCTCTTTCTCTTATTAGGATCTTGTCATATACTTAGTCTCATGAGTATATTCAAAGCAAAGTATTCAGGCCAGATAGTTGTCATCCCACCTTATGGTTGAACCAACTTAGTTAACTTATGATCATACCACAAACTCATTAATGTACTCCATAATATGAACTATACTCTGGTCTTTTGAAACATAAGCATTCTCTCTTCATTTGATTAAAAAGGGACAAGCATACAAGTAAGTAAAGTAAGGATGCAGTGACATAAAGACTAGCACACAGAGACTTTCTTCAATACCAAAAACATAAAAGATATAATTGAAAAAGGTTTAAACATGACATGGAAGCAAGTTCTATTTCATACAAGATCTTCCTTATTTAAAGCATAGAGAAAGGTGGAATAAAGAAGGAACTCTACCACCTTTTACTGTTGTGGATGTCCATGCTCTTTTCCTTGCTTGTCCTCCTTGTTTTCTCTTGCATTTCCTCGCATCCGTGCCAATCTTACTTGCTTCCAATCCTCAAGTGCCTTCCTTACTGACTCATGACTCTCTTCCACCCTTTGTCTTTCCTCTCGTGCTAATTCATCCTTCATTTCTTCATACCTGGCTATTCCTGGATGCAATATTGGCAGCTGTCCCACTAAGTAGCCGAGCTTGGCTTGAGTGTTTATGTGATGTCCATGCTGCAGCATTCATCCTTCGTACAGTTATTGGGATGCCTTCCTTTATCCACATGGGGTTCTCATCTTCAAAAACCACCCGAGCTTTCTTGCATATTCGGTAAATAGTGTTGGGGTAACCTAACGTTCCTCTTGAGTCGCTTTTCTCTACCATCTTTCTAATACCTTCAGCTATGAGTTCATGAACCTTGATTTCTCCTCCCTTCAGTATACAGTGCACCATTGTGGCTCTCTTGACATTCACCTCCGAGTTGTTTGCAGCTGGGAGAATAGACCTTCTCACTAGCTCAAACCACCCCTTGGCTTCAGGAGTGAGATCTGTTCTCTTGATGAACTTTGGTTTATTTCCCGCACCCCTTTCCCAGTCAGCTCCTGGTACACAAATATCTTGCAGAATCTGGTCATAATTGGGGTTGTCCAATCTTGAGTGATAGCTTTCTTCTTCAAACTGTATAGACCGTAGCTTTAATGCCCTCATGACACTCATGGGACCAAAGTCCACCATCTTTCCTCTCACAAAGCTTGTGTAAGACTCATCCTTCTTATCATATCGAACCGCATTTGCATAAAATTCTCTTATGAGGTTTGCATTCACCTTAATGACCGGGTCAATGAGGAGCTCCCATCTTCTCCTTTCTATCTTCTCTGTAATTTCGGGGCACTCAGTCTTTTTAACTTGAAATCCCAGCTCATAAATGATTTCCTTATCAACCATCCACCCGTATTTCAATGCATGATGCAAGCTTCTAAATCTCTTTTCATCATATGGGTGTTCTTCCATGGGTTCCTTTCCCTTCCTTCTTTTAGAACCCGAAGACACCATGAATGATAGTTAATATGTGAAGGTGGCAAAGTTGTGGAGATTTTTGGTTGTTTAAGGTTTTATTGCAATGAAGAGAGTGAGGTGGGAAAAAGGTTTTTTTAATGGGATAAGGAGTGTCTTGTACCAAAATGGAGAGTGGTGAAGATTGGGTAATGACAATGAAGGTGGGTACCGAACAAGGGTCATTTATATAGAGAAGTTGTGAGAGAATGGAGGGTGTGGATTGATTGAGTGGTTACTTGATGGACGGTTGGGGTGATGCATGGATAAAAGACAAGGATCATCACTTTATGGATGAGATTGCTCGGTCTTTTAGGGGTTCCGTTTTTCCAATGTTGCATGGCAACATTTTCCAATGTATTCCCTTTTTAGAACAAGTGTGTAGCCCTTCCTTTTGTGGTGTCCGATCCTTCTTTGTTTAGTTGTCCAATCCATCCCTTTTTATGCTTCTTTTATTTTCCTATAAAGATTTAAAATAAGGCAATTAATATCATAAAAATCAAACTCTACGGCTAGAATAATAAAGAGAAGAAAAAGAGTTTTTTTATTTATGAATTTCAACTAACTAACTACTTGTGTATCCTTATGCATTTTGGTGGCACCATGGGTTGACACCAAACTTAGTTTGAAGCAATGTGGTGAAAAGTTTTGTTCAAAGCTCCCAAGACTAGCATGCAATCTTGGTTTGCTTTGAACACCAAACTTGTTCTTCACTATATACTGCATGATAAAGATTTCACCAAGTGTTTGTCAAGTTTGGGTTGAAATTCATAAACATTGATTTATTCATTATTTTAAAAACATATAAAACATCCGTTGCCTCCCATGAAGTGCTTCTTTAGCGTCATTAGCTTGACGTTTTTCCCTCCATCAGGGTGGTTGGTAGTGCTTAAAGTCCTCCCCTCTTGCTGTGGACTTATATCCATTGGTTGGATCAATGATCTCCATATGTTCCAGGGAAAGAACTCTGTTGATAGTGAAGACCTTAGGTAACTGAGATGGTACAGTGGGGAGATTAGGGGGAATATCTGGAAAATAAGCTGAGACAACTCTATCCCCTGGAGAGAAGTCTTCCGTAGGGATTTTCTTGTTCCTCCCCCCCCTTGGTACCTTCTTCTTTGTTTCTTTTGAGGTTGCCTTCCCCTTGGTGCCCTCTTTTTCTAAAGGAGTTGTGATGCTGTCTTTACCTGCCTCTAGAGGTTTAGGTTCCTCCAATTTTTCCTTGAGCTGTGGCAATTGCTATTTTCCTTGTTTATCAATTAAGGGGATCTCAGAATGAACTGGCTATGCTTCAGTGCTTGTCTCCTCTTTCAGTGTCTCATTATCATGTGTGCTTAGTTCCTTGTCCTCTTGATCTGTTTCTTGTGAGAGTTTGAAAACATTGAAGCTGAGTTTTTTGTAGGCAACTCAGGTTGAATAAGGGGACTACATTCCTTGTTCATCACTATAGTCTGGCCTCCTTTGAGTGAGCTTTTCCTGGGAAGAAGTTCCTTCATATACTTGATGAATGCAGGCATTTGTTGAATTGCCTTGATGAATGGTATGTTTACATGCAGAGATGCAAACAAGTCTAGGAACCTTGAGTATATTCTCTTTCCCACAGCACCATTGAGCAGTTGAGGGAAGGGTGCATAGAGCTTCAACAGCTCTTGTTATGAGATTTCTGGTTCTTGGTGATCTCTATCCTCCTCCTTTGTTGAGTTGTCTTCAGGTTGTTCAAAAAGTTTGCCTTGCTTGTCTTCAGTCTCTTGATCACTTGTAGTGACCATTTTGCAATCTTCCCATCTTACCTTCTTTGCTTCTCCTTTGGGGTTTTTCTCCGTGTCACTTGGGAAGCTGTCAGTAGGTTTGGTAATCTTCTAAGCTAAATATCCCACCTGGAATTCCAGCTTCCTAATGGTCTCTCCCTGGTTCTTAATACTGGCTCGCACCTCCTCTTTGAACACCTTATTTTCTTGAATCTCTTGGCATATTCCATCAAGTAAGGCTTCAATCTTATAGAGCTTGTCATCAATTGATGGGTGATTCGGAGCAGATATGCTGTTTTGGTTTTGATAAGCGTGTGGAGAAGTGTTGTTGTGGGGGTGTTGAGATGTCCTCTGTGTGAACTGCTGGTGAGCTGCATTGTTGTTGGAGTTGTAACGTCTCTGGTCTTGGTTTTGATCTTGCTCACTTCCCCACCCAAAGTTTGGGTGGTTTCTCCATCCAGGGTTTTAGGTCTTGGAGTATGGATCATAGTTTTTCCTTGGTGAATTCCCAATGTAGTTGGCTTGCTCCTGACTACCCTCTGCTTCTTCATTCACTCCTTCTTGGGTTTTTGATGAAGTAGAGATTGCTGCTACTTGGTTCCTCTCCATCTTCTTGGTGAGGTCAGCCAGCTGCTGGGTAATGAGCTTGTTTTGGGCCAACAGAGCATCTACATTGTTTAGCTCCATTACTCCTCTTGTGTTCCCTCTTTCGGAAGCATAGAAGTAGTCGTTCTCTGCTACTGTTTCAATAACATCTATGGCTTCCTCAATAGTCTTCTTCTTGTTCAAAGATCCTCCGGATGAATGGTCTACGGCCTTCTTTGACTCATAAGAGAGCCCTTCATAGAAAATGTGCAGCTGCACCCATTCGTTGAACATGTCAGGTGGACACCTCCTTGTTAAGTCCTTGAACCTCTCCCATGCTTCATATAGAGTCTCACCATCATGTTGCCTGAAAGTTTGGACCTCAGCTCTCAGCCTATTGATTCATTGAGGAGGGTAAAATCTTGCTAAGAATTTGTTCACCACGTCTTCCCAAGTTGTCAAGCTTTCCCTTGGGAAAGATTCCAGCCACTTGGCTGCTTTGTCCCTAAGTGAGAATGGAAACAAGAGCAGTCTATAGGTGTCAGGATGAACACCATTAGACTTCACTGTGTCACATATTCTCAGAAAGGTGGTCAAATGTTGATTGGGGTCTTCTTGAACACCTCCTCCAAACGAACAGTTGTTCTGAACAAGGGTAATGAGCTGTGGCTTAAGTTCAAAGTTGTTGGCATGGATTGTTGGCTTTTGGATGCTACTTCCACAATTGCCTGGGTTTGGATTGATGTAAGAGCCCAAAACTCTTCTATCCTCCCCAACATGATTTGCTCTACCTTCTCTCCCATGGTTGTGATCTTCTTCTTCATGATGGTTTTCCATGTTGTCTTCCATGTTTGGTTCAAAGAATTCCTCTTCTTCCTCAGCACCAACCACTTTCTTTCCTCTTGCCTCCCTCCTTAATCTAAGGAAGGTCCTCTCAGGTTCAGAATCGAAACTGTTTGCTAACCCACTAACTGTTTGATATATTGCATCACCCACAACTAACAGTAACGACCTCCTTAGTATGGTCACTGATTATACCACATGCATTTCCCAAATCAAGTATTGAGAGGGTTATAGTCACATACCCATCCAAACCCAATTTGGTCCAGCATGAGAAAGCATTTCTAGCTTGATCTCTTCATTCCTCTTTCAAGGTTCAAAAGAGATCCAAGTTTGAATAGCTTATTTTCTAAGATAACTACTCAATTGAATGAAGATCGGAAGCTTTCAAGTAAAATCAAGAGAAAAGATAGAAGAAGAATAATGAAAATTAGTATTGATCCATCAAATTACAACAGAGCTCCCTAGCCCAATTAAAGGGGTTTAGTTGTTCATAGCTCTTGAAAATGAAAACAAAGATGGAGAATACATCAAAAAACTAGAAAATGCAGAGAAAGTAAAATACAGAGAGTAGTTCTCTTTTTCCAACCTCCAGAACTTTTTTTAACAATTCAAAGCAACTCCTATATATACTACTTCTCTCATCTTCTAGTTGGCTCTTCAAGTCTTGGGCCTTTGGATCTTGAGTTTGAAGCAGTTCTCTTCTTCATTTGGGCTTGGCTTTACTTGCAGAGAGAAAATGTGAACTGGGCAGATACTTTAGCTCAGGACGTTAGGGGTGTTAACGTTTAGTGAAAATATGAGTTCGAGAACGTTAGTGACAATCAACTTTCTCACTAACGTTACTAAGTAAAAGCCATGTTAACTTCAACGTTAGTGGCATAAACGTTGCCACCAACGTTGCCTCTAAGTCCTTCGCACACGTTATTGAGAAAGCCCCCTTTGTTCCCACGTTAGAGCCCATGTTAACTTAGTTAACGTGGCTCTTTAACATGGGCTTGCCATCCTTCAAGAACGTTAGTGACACTCAACATTGTCACCAACGTTCTAAGGTGCCCCTATGCCTCACGTTAGAGTCCACGTTAACTAGGTTAACGTGGCTTCTAACGTAGCCATGCTTAGCCATCCCCAACGTTAGTGACAATGTTGAGTGTCACTAACGTTGGCCATTCTTTCACTCATCAATGTTAGCTTCCACGTTAACTAAGTTAACGTGGAAGTTAACGTGGCTTCTTGGGGGGTTGTGTGGTTGCTTCCAACGTTAGTAATAATGTTGGATGTCACTAACGTTGTCGACCACTCTTGCTTCTTACGTTAGCTCCCACGTTAACCAAGTTAACGTGGGAGTTAACGTGATATGTTTCTTCTTAGGCCAACGTTAGTGACAATATTGAATATCACAATAATGTAAAATGCACAATGTATGCTTGAATCAAGGTGTAAGTGAATATCTACCCAAAACTAGCTTATTTCCTAAGGAAATGCATGAAACTAACCTAAAAACAGTAAAGAAAAGGTCAGTAAAACTGGCCAAGATGCCCTGGCATCACAATTACTAGGAAGAAAAAGAAAGAAATAAGAACTCAAAGAGTTATTATCCTAGTTAAATGCTTGTGGTAGAATTGTGTCAAAGAGAGAGGCTTGAGCAACTAAATCTTAAGGGGTGCTTCAACACCTAATACCTTAAAACCAACTGGTTTGGGAGTATTGATTGAAAGCTTATCTAAAGAGCCGCTTTGAGACATGACACTTAGAGTCAAGGCCAAGACACAAAAACTATAAGCTGCTTCAAGGTGATTACCTATAGAGAGATTTCCATGATATCATTTGAATGCAAGTCCTAAGACCTAAGACTTCCAAAATGTAGGGACTAATAAGCACTGGAACCCTTGTATGAGCATATAATTCAGAGTTCACCCCACTGTCAACTAATCACTTCACTCACTAAGGCATTACAAGCTACTCCTCAACCCGTTCCGATTGAAAGAAATCTTTTTTGCATAGTTCTTTTCTTGCTTGAGGACAAGCAAGGTTTAAGTTTGGTGTTGTGATGCGTTTGCATCTTTGCTATATTAGCTAGTTAGTTTAAGTAGTTTTAGCTTAGTTTCATTCATTTTCTTTGAAATAAACAAGCATTTTAATGAGTTTCATCTCCATGCATTCATGAACCAAGAACTAGGTGAAATTTGTCATAATCCATGCAAATGATTCAAGGAGTTTATAAACAAATTGATGTGAATGATTCCCTTGAAATTTATTTCATAGAATGACAAGCCTTTGAGGAAGTTTGTTTGGTTTATGTTAGGTGATGAAGCAAGAAAGCAATGGAGCAAGAATTGGAGCAAGAAAGATTGGGAACATAGCAAGGTGATGGAGCAAGGAGGAACAAGCACGTTGGTGACTTGGAAACCAAGTTGGCAACGCCAAAACGTGTGCGCAGCAAGGAGGAAGAAGGGGCGTTGTTGGCTGCGTGTTCAGCAACAACTCCAGCAACAACACCCAACAAATCAGGCTGCCAGGGAGAAGAAGGCTTGGGCATTGTTCCTAGCGTGTTTTGCCAATAACTTGGGCAACAATGCCAGGAAGCCACCAAGGAAGAAGGATGCACGTTGTTCATAGCGTGTTTTGCCAATAACTTGGGCAACAACGCCAGAAAGCCACCAAGGAAGAAGGATGCACATTGTTCCTGGCATGTTTTGCCAATAACTTGGGCAACAACGCCAGGAAGCCACCAGAGAAGAAGGATGGGCGTTGTTGCTGGCGTGTTTTGCCAAAAACTTGGGCAACAACGCTAGGCAGCCTGACCTTGCCCTCTTCAATGGAGTATATCTTGAGCTAGAAAGCTCCAAATGAGGTGATTTCAGTGGCATTGTAAAGTAGACATCAAGAGATTTCTAACCATATATCTTATCATGGGATTGGAGTTCATTTGAAGACTCAAAAGCTGGCTTTATTTAGAGCCTCAGAGACTAAGGGCGTTGTTGCTGGCGTGTTTTGCCAACAACTTGGGCAACAACGCCAGGCAGCCTGACCATGTCTTCTTCAATGGAACATAACTTGAGATACAGAGATCCAATTGAGGTGCTTCCAGTTGTGTTGGAACGCTGACATTCAGAGCTTTCTAACCATGTATAATAGTCTATATTGGAGCACAAAATTGAAGCTCAAACCAGCGGCAACTCTGGGCATCAAAACTGAGTTCAAAAAGGCAGAAAGGGCCAAGTGTTTGGCAACAACTTGGGCTGGCAACGCCCAAGCACCAAGTTCATAGCCCAGGAAATTCTTGGGCACATTGCCAACGTGAATAAAGCTGGCGTGTTTGCCAGTAACGCCAGACCATTGAGCCAGAAGCGAGAAGAATGAGCTCTGTTTCCTCTGTTTAGCAACACTTCCTCCATTGAGCCAATATTCAACAAGGATAAAGCCCACATTGCTAACCCAATTGAAGATCTCCAAATGAGTCTTAGGACTAGTATAAATATAGAAGGAGTTTGTACTTTAAGGGGACTTTTACTTTTACTTTTTAGACACTTTTACTATTACACTAGGATTTTTATTTTTTTTACTGCATCTCACCCGTCTTCTAATTTGTTTTTCTTGCAACTTTGAATTTCAGTTTTAAAGGAATACTTCTTCTTCTTCTTCTTCATTCTTCTCTACACTTAGTTTAATTTTCAACTTTTACATTTATTGTTGAATTTAGAGCTATGATTCACTAAACCCCACCTTCATTAGGGGGTGGAGCTCTGTTTATTTTAATGGGTTGATAATTCTTCTTTTCTTTCTCAATTCAAGTGGTTCATCCAAAAGGAAACTCTTGTTCTTCAAAGATTCAACTACATTCAAGAGAAGGGTTGAATCTACATGAATTATATGGTGAACTTGAGAAAGGAGCCATGTAACTCAGTTTAGAGTTCATCCTTTCATGATTTCTTTGATCAATACACTTTGGGTTGGTATGTGAGATGTAACCTCCCTTAGTTGAGATTTTGGAAGTTGTGTGGCCTTGGATTAGAAATTGCACTTCACCTCTTCTCATGACCAATTAGATCACGAGAGTGGCAATTGATTGTGTTGAAGAGAAATTGAATTGCCGAGAGATTGGGATTCAATTATATACAATCCGCCATGGATCTATACCCATGATTGAGAAGGAATTGAGTAACATCAATTCATGACAATTTACATCTCTGATCCCTAATGATCTCTCCATCAATAATTCTCATCTCTTTTGTTCTTTAGTTCTTTGAATACTCACTACCCAATTCCCCTCTACATTCTTGCAATTTATTATTCTTGCCATTTACATTCTGTTTCTATATTTCTTGCAATTTACTCTTCTGCTCTTTAAAATTCTGCAATCTTTACTTTCTTGCAATTTATCTTTAATGTCATTTAAGTTTCTTGCACTTTAAGTTTCAATTATTCACTTTCATTTTCTTTCTCTATTCTAGTTCTTTAAATTCCTTGCCATTTAAATTTTTGCAATTATGTTCAAAAATCACAAATCTCATTAAATCAAAACCATGTTTGCTTGACTAAATTTACCATTTAACTAAAGTTGCTTAATCTACCAATCTCCATGGGATCGACCTCACTCTTAGTGAGTTTTATTACTTGATACGACCCGGTATACTTGCCGGTTGCGCGTTAATATTTAATTTTTCGCGTATCAAGTTTTTCGCGTATAGACCTCACTCTAAGCATTTTTCTTTTCTTTGTTATAGCCCACTAACTGTTTGATATTTTGTTTCGCTAACTTTAACTTCACTCTAGCAATAGAGTGTTTCAATTGTGTTGTTGGTTGGCGTGTGTTTGTGTATGTCAGAGGCAAGGAGATTTGATCCTGAAGACGAGAGAATCCTCCGAAGGTTAAGAAGAGAAGAAACAGGAAAAGGGATAATTGGTAAGGAGGATTCAGAAGGAGAAGACCAAGTCATGAAGGGCAATTCGCATAACCCTCCAGAGGGAGTTGCCAAGAATAACCACCCACCTCAAAGGAGAGTTCTAGCCTCTTACACGTTCCCAAAT
Organism: Arachis ipaensis; assembly: GCF_000816755.2. Classification (NCBI taxonomy): domain Eukaryota; kingdom Viridiplantae; phylum Streptophyta; class Magnoliopsida; order Fabales; family Fabaceae; genus Arachis; species Arachis ipaensis. The sequence goes on along the minus strand of NC_029789.2, from coordinate 79,715,531 downwards.
CCAAGACACTGTGGGAGCAGTATACTCACTCCCAATGTTCATGCAAACAACTTCGAATTGAAGCCTCAACTCATCACTCTAGTGCAAAACAATTGTTCCTATGGAGGAGGTCCCCTTGAGGATCGAAATCAACACCTATCTATCTTCCTAAGAATATGTGAAACTGTCAAGACAAATGGTGTGCATCCAGATAGTTACAAGCTGCTGTTGTTCCCATTTTCTTTGAGGGACAAAGCATCTCAATGGCTGGAGACATTTTCCAAAGAAAGCATCAACACTTGGGATGATTTGGTGAATAAATTCCTATCTAATTTCTATCCACCTCAGAGGATCATCAGGTTGAAGACGAAAGTGCAAATATTCACTCAAATGGATGGGGAATCATTGTATGAGGCATGGGAAAGATACAAAGCTCTGATTAGGAAATGTCCACCTGAGATGTTCAGTGAATGGGATAGACTTCAAAATTTCTATGAAAGGTTAACTCTAAAGTCTCAAGAGTCCCTGGATTACTCTGCAGGAGGCTCATCTATTCATATCTATCTATATTCTTTTATAAAATCCTAATTTTAACCCTAATATCACAAATTCCTAATTTATAACCTAAATTCCTAAATCTACAATCAGAAAGGGAAAGAAAGGGCACGGGGAGCTTAAGGGGGGAAAACAGATGGGAAGAAAGAAGGAAACAGAGAGCAGAGGGAGAGGGTGACGGAACAGAGAAGAAGAGGGAGAAGTGGGTCGTCATCGGGGAGGGAGGAGACTGCCGCCGTCGTGAGCCATCACTGCGCGCTGCCGTCATCGTTGTCGTCGAATCGTTGCTGCTGTGCCGCCATCAAGTCTGAGTTGAGGAAAGGAGACGTGGAGTTAGCGTCGCCCAGAGAGAAACGCGAATGGCGAGGCGAAGCAGAACGCATGGTGGGAAGGCTTTCCTTGCCACTGCAACCGCTGGAATCATGAACCAAGGTGGAGGAGAAGGCCGTCTTCCCCGTTGCTGCTATAATCGTCTGTGCTGCTGCCGGTGCTTCATTGTTCTGTTATTCCTTTCTAATTCTTGTAAGATATTCTTGTTCTGAACCTCCACTTGACGTTCTTGTTTATTCCACTGCCATTTTATTAGCCTTACTCTTGTTCCAATTTAATTTAGCCCCTGTTCCATCCCTGAATTTCCAGAATTATTACTCTACCCAATATGAATTCATTGTTTTGCTCACTATCGTGGCCAACTCGCGTTGCTGCTGCCCTGTCAAAGCTGTTGTGAGTGTTGCTAACATTGGCGGATAAGGGATGAAGGAGCTGCTGCATTTTGGGTGTAGCCCAACCAGTCATCACGCCACAATTCCGTCTTCAGTTTCGGTTTCTATGAAATTCGACATTGAGGTAGGGGGTTTAAAACGATTTCAATTTAAGAATGCCTACAACGTTTATTGAATAACTGCAAATAGATTTAATAGCTGTGAGTAACTGATTGATTATGTGAGTATTGAATTATGACTGAAATTGTGATTGGAATGGTTGAAATTGTGATTTGGAATAGTTGATTGGTGATATTGATTGATTATGTGGATTGGGAATTGTTTGATGACTTATTGTTGAGAATTACTGAATTTTAATGGGTTATGCTGGATTTGTTGCCGTTGAGTTGTTATTTGGTATATTGTAATGTTAATGAACTTGGTTGGTGGTTGATTTGGGATTGGTTTTGACGGGTTTTGAAGGGTTGGATTTTGAATACTAAATAGATTGCTGAAAATCTGATTTTTGAAATTAAAAGGTGACTTTGGAAGTGAATCAGTTATTCAACGATAATCGAAATGATATAAGAGCAAAGGCTGAGTAAAGTATAATAAAAGTTGTTGTTGGGACTCAATTTTGAGAAGTTTGAATTAATTATAGAACTAGTTATGATTTTTCAAAGTTAAAATGTAAAACTTGATTTTCTGCATTATTTTTAAAGGAAGCCGGAAACTTTGAAAAACTATAACTATTTCTGTGATTATCGGAATTGCGTGGGACCAAGTCCGGATTGAGCTTGGGGATATAAGAAACTGGACTGATGAATTTGAGACTTTTTCACTAAGTTTATAATTTATGGCGAATTTTTGAATCATGGATGTCAAAACTGGTTTTTCTGCAGAACGTTTAACGCAGCAGCAACTTGATTCCAATATTGGAAATTCCGCAGTTTGAATTTTGAAATGGAACCAATTTTAAATAAAACTTTATTCCTTTATTTTAATGCCGTAAAATTTCAGAACAATTGGACTTGTAGTTTTAAAGATATGAATTTTTGAAGGATGATGCATTATGCAGAAAAAGCCAGATTCTGTTTCCTTAAATTAGTAACTTTGGGAGTTTATAACTTTTGATCCTGGATAGATATTGAGATGCAACCAATTGAAGGTGAAAATTAAGTATGTTTAGTATATGTGATTTAAATTTCAGGATTTTCCATGTTTTAATAAGTCTGTTATGGGACTTGGAATAGGTTGTGTTCAATGATTTGTAAAACAGAATTCTGCAGAAAATTACCTAACTTCCAAGCTACATAACTCCTTCATTAAAAATGGTATGACCCTGGAACCAATTGAGAAAGAAATTTGGATGAGTTATGTTTAACCACATTAATTTTGAAGTTAGTTGGATTTAATTTGGATTTTATATGAAATTTCAAATGTTGTATGGTGCTGCTGTCTTCTGGTTTTAAAACACTGCAGAACAGTCACGGTTTTGCTTATATTCCCGAAGCTATAGTCAGCAAAAAATTATGATTTTTGATTTAATAGAAAGCTTAATCCGAGACGGTCGCATGGATATAAAGTTTGCACAATTCCAAATTCATTTGATATTTTAAAAATAAAATGGAAATCAGGCTGCCAAGTTGTGTTGGTAATTATTTTGGATATGGAATTTAAGAAATAGATTTTCTATTATCAAATGTTGTTGAGAATATATGGTATAAGAATTATTATCAATAATATTTATGTGATTATTATTATTTGTGAATGTTTGAATTATGACTTTAATGAATAAAAAAAACAAAATTTTTTGACATTTTCTTAAAACTGAAACGCGGACTCGATACAAAGGCTCGATAATTAAGTAGTTAATACTAGAGAAGGTTACGTAATGTTCTTTCTAGTGGAAATACCCTGACTTAAGCAAGGTATTTTGCTGGACGGGACGTTACACTCGCTACAATTGATGAAGACAGCCGAGGAAGCCTAGAATCTCATAGACATGGTGGCAAATAACCAATACTTCTATGCTCATCAGAGGCAATGCCAACCCGTTCAAAAGAAGGGAGTGTTGGAATTAGAAGGAGTAAACACGATCTTGGCACAAAACAAGTTGATGCACTAACAAATCCAGCAACAAATAGAAATGATGGCTAAGAGAATAGATGGCCTCCAACTAGCTTCAGTGAGCACAACAAATCAACCTTCACTTGAATAGGGTCAAGATGAAGCGAGCAATGTTGAGCAGCAACAAGAACAGGTTTGATAAACCCATATTTTATGATGTATTTTGTGCTTAGTTTGAGTGATTTATTCAATCCTTCACCCACTTATTCATGTTAATTGCATGGTTTTACTTTCCCTTCCTTATTATGTGATGTATGTGAAAAACATGTTTCCTATGCTTTAAAATTAATTATTTCAATCACCTTTATTTCCATTCGATGCCGTGATTAGTGTGTTGAGTAGTTTCAGATCTTCTAAGGCAGGAATGACTCAAAGGATGGAAAGGAAACATACAAAAATGGAAGGGAAGCGCAAAATGGAGTCCTTCAAGAAATTTATATCCACGCGATCGCATGGACGACGCGATCGCATGCCAAGCGCGAATCAGCAGCGACGCGGCCGCATGACTGACGCGACCGCGCGCCTTAAGCAGAACGCATATGACGCGGCCGCATGACTGACGCGACCGCGTGGCAAGGAAAAGCTCCGAATGACGCGACCGCGTGACCCACGCGGACGCGTGACAGAGGCTACGCACCAGAAATTGCAGAAAACGCTCATAGCGAATTCTGAAGCCCTTTTTGGCCCAAATCCAAGTCCAGAAGGCATAGACCAGAGGTTATGAAGTGAAGGAATGCATCCATTCAAGGGAGAGCTCGCCAATTACTACTTCTCATGTTTTAGATCTAGTTTTGAGAGAGGTTCTCTCCTCTCTCTCTCTTAAGATTAGGATTTAGGACTTCTCTTAGTTTTAGGAGTAACTCTCAATCCCAGGTTCTTTATTTTTATTTATTCTTCCAATTTAGTTTATGAACTCTTCATGTTAGATTACAATTTCACTTATTAATGTTATTTGAGGTATTTCAATTCATGATTGGTTTCTTTAATTTATGTTATTGTTGCTTTACATCTGAAGGCATTTTTATTCCAGCAGTTTTACTTTTTCCTCTTTTGGTTTTGGTTAAGAAAGCAGTAACTCAGGAGTTATCTTATCTCAACATAATTGATAACTGTTATCTTTGCTAATTGAATTGAACTTCAATAATCCCAACCTTTTCTTAGGAAATAAATAGGATTTGAAGATCAAGCCAATTAGTCCCTTGACTTTCCTTTGCTTTAGTAAAGGTTGACTAAGTGGAATTAAGATTCGACTTTCATTGTTGTTGATAAGAATAACTAAGCCTGGACTTCCAATTTCTCATACCTTGCCAAAAGTTTGCTTTACAGTATTTGTTTATTTATTTTAATTGCTATTTAAATCAACTGTCATATTTGTCCCTCATTCTTAAAACCCCCAATTCTACAATCTTCATAACCGATAATAAGAACATACTTCCCTGCAGTTCCTTGAGAAGACGACTCGAGGTTTGAATACTTTGGTTATCAATTTTTAAGGGGTTTGTTACTTGTGACAACCAAAACGTTTGTACGATGGGATTTCTGTTGGTTTAGAGACTATATCTACAACGTGAATGTTTTTATGAAATTCTTTACTGGCAAAAATCACAACGTCAAAATGGCGCCGTTGCCGGGAAACTGCTAACGTGTGCCTTATTATTGGTTATTGTACATATTTTTCTTTTACTTGTTTAT
>NC_029789.2:79694158-79710373 GCF_000816755.2 Arachis ipaensis | reverse complement strand
TGGACAAGACAGAGCATGAATTCGTACTAGAACAAGTAGAAGAAGCTGTCATTGTACAAGAAGAAGAGTTGGTTGAGGATCTAGGAGATGCTGAACCTCCATGGGAATCCAGAGCTGAGGAGAACTCCGTCAAGGACCTTACAGTTAATGCTAAGGAGGATATTACACAATCCCCAAGGCAAGTCATTTATGAAGAACTAGACGGAATAACCCAGGACACAAATTCCCTTGATAATGATAGTCGCAAGTCAAGCTCTCTTAGTAATGAACTTGCATCCGCAAGTGAATTCTCTGAGATCGAAGAATGTTCCCCAAATGAATACGAAGATGATGCAGAGGTAGATTTCTCTCAACCTCCCATCTATGACTCAAGTGATGAGGAAGACATAGAAGACTTTGACCAGGACTCAGATGCATTTGAAGAACCTTACAAGGAAGTGGAGGAATTCACAGAAGAACACAAGGGAGTAGAACTCACAGAACCGTTGGAATCACCTACCCCAAGGCCATTACCGCCTAATACAAGCTTCAAGTGGGTACAATACTTAACCTTTAACTTTACTTATTCACTTGAATATGGTTTACTTGAAACAGATGGCCAGCTTAGAGCTCTATGCGGCTTTAAGAGTAAGAGGGAAATGGCTCGTGCTCAGAGCTAGTGTACAAGGTTCAATAAGGTTCCACACTTCAATTTGAAGTGCACGGATTGGTATCAAGCTCAATTGAATGGATCTCGGAAAATGTTTGGTCACTATGGTGAGAATCTACTTTCTAAATCGCCCGAATGGAAAAATATAGATCAAGACGGAGGCGAATTTAGATCCAAGGCTTGGGATCCTGGAATCTATTCTAACATTCGTCACCCTGGAAGCCTGAAAATCTGTTTGAAGCTGCTCAGAAGCTTCACATGCCTAGTTTGGGACCCCGGAGGCTATTGGCATTCCAAGCACTGGTGGAGATTTCTGGATGAATTTAAACACAAGCCACCATAACAGGAAGCTCTTCAAATGTCCAACTTAAGGACTTTAACTAAAAGTGCTAGGTGGGAGACAACCCACGGTGGTATGATCGTTCCTTTTGCAATTTTAATTTTATTTAGTTTTGTTTGTTTTTGAATTTTATTTTATTTTATTGAACCTGGAATCATGCACAGCATTTACATCAAGCACTGCATTCTGCATATTGCATTCCGCATTTTGCATATAAAAAAAAGAAAAAAAAGGGTGCGCGACGCGGCCGCATCACTCATGCGATCGCGTCAAATGGCGAACTACACTTCCCATGCGACCACGTCATCCACGTGGCTGCGTGACCTAGAGATCAGTGTCAACATCCAACGTCCAGAAAGTTAGGCTGGAATCATGCGGCCGTTGTGCGTCTAGCACAAAATGGCCCACGCGATCGCATGCCCCATGCGATCGCGCCACATGCACACAACCAATCCCACGTGACAGCGTGAGCGATGCGATCGCGTCGCATGGATTGCACAATTCCCAATAGGAGACAGAGAGTTGCGCTGGAACGACGCTGGATTCATGCGTTTTAGCACAATTTCCAGCGATGCGATCGCATGCCCCATGGGATTGCGTCATCCCTTCTTTTACCCCCTCCATGCGATCGCGTACCCCACGCGATCGCGTCAACCCCATTTTCACCCCAACCACGCGACCGTGTGCCCCACGCGGTCGCATGGCTCTCCCCTACTTCCCCTATTACCCTTCCCAAAGCCCCTACCCCCCTAACAGCAGCAACCGCCGTGCCCACTGCCGCCAGCCGCCGCACCGGTGTCACCGCCACCACCCCAGCCACCTCTATACCCCAACCCCCTTCTTTCGCCTTCCAGGTTCCGCATCACGCAATCCCTTTTATCCGTTCGTAGTTTGTTCCTATTTTTCTATTTTTGTTCATGTTAGGATAGTTAGATATGCATGTTCTAGTGGATTTTAGGTTGTTAGGTAGCCTAGGATGTGGTTAGTGGATTTAGGTCTGTTTATTTGCACTGTTCTTGTTTCTGTTTTATCAAATATGCAAATCTGTTGCTGCTGTGATCTTACATATGCTGTATTTTCCTGCATTTGCTGCTCTTTACATTGAACTTTCATGTTTATATTCCGTATATGTAATTGCAAGCTTTAATTTGGATTCATATGAACTGCTTGTTTGCTGTTTATTTTCCGGGAATGTCCTATTTTAGCCAGAATGCTGCCCAAATTTCTGTGAAATATTTCTGTTCATGTCTTGGTTTTGGCATTTTCAACTGTGCTTTCTTATAATTTCACCAAACCAATTCATGAATGCTTAGGCATGCATTCTTATTTTCTTTGATCTCCTGGTTCATAAACTGCAATTTTGATGTTTGATTCCTATTTTTGCTTTCTTCATCTCTATTTGAATCATCATCAAACTGTTTTACTTGTTTAAATATGAGTTACCTATAGTTTCTACCTGTGATTACTTGTTACTTGGTCTATTTTCATTATGCCTCTTACTTTAACCCATTTTTCACTAACTCACTAATTTTAACTCTAACCAACCTAACCTTTTCAAAACTTCTTTTCTTGCTTTTCTTTCACTTTCTTTTAACATTCTAACCCAGGCATGATGTTAATTTTTTCTATTTAACTTGCATTCAATTAAATTTTGGATTGTGATTTCTTCTTTTTAGACTTTTCACTGATATACAATCCTAAATGCACATTCTACTTAACTCATATTCATTATCCTATTGCTCCTTTGCCATTTTGTGTTTTCTTTGACTATTTGCCTATTTGCTTTCCTATTTTTACTATATCCTAGTTTTCTGTTTTTCAGGATGTCAGGTTCCCAGAGACGGGGCAAAGGCAAGGCCACTACTGGCAAAAGGAAACGAGGCGAAGCCTCTGTGTCTATCATCGACCTCATGCACGACGCCTCCTCACGGGAGAAAGCCTTTACCCCGCAGGAGAAGGCCGACCAGCTACTTCCCGCCACTGACCCAGTAAAGTTTGCAAACCGATACTGTGAGCTGTAGTATCCGGTGTTTGCAAACTCCAGGAACCTATACCTGGAGCGGACTTTGAAGATCCCAGAAGAACTCCGGCAATACACCTCTGATCAGATCAAAAAACGAGGCTAGTTCTTTCTGGAGAGACCTCTGATTGAGGTTAATGCATCTTGGGTTAGGGAATTCTACTGCAACTACTTCAAAACTTCCCTAGATGCAGTAAACCTCAGAGGGAAGCAAATATTGGTTACTGAGGAGGCAATAGAAGAGGTTCTGAAACTTCTTCCTAAGACTGATCAGACAGATGGCTATCAGAAAGCTGAGGAGGATATGCGCTTCATGAAGTTTGACTGGGATGCAGTCAAGGCCCGGATTGCCCTTGACCTGTCCGTTCCTTGGATCATGGGTCAGAACACCACCATGCCCAAAGGGATCAAGTGGATTTACCTGAACGATGAGGCTCGACTATGGCATCAGATCTTCAGCAACTACATTATGCCGAGTACTCACAAGACTGAGATACCAGCCGCTATGATCACCCTCCTTTGGTGTGTGATGGAGGACAAGGACCTGTACCTGCCACGCTTTATCCGTCACTACATGGCCAGGGTCCACGTCCGCGGCACTCTCCCCTTTCCCTATCTGGTTACACAGCTGGGCCGTCGAGCTGACGTGCCATGGGAGGATGCTGATGAGAGGCCACCTGCTGCAGAGTGCAAGAAGCTTATCCCGCACAGCAGGAACTTCCTGGCCTTGGGCTACAGACCCTCATTCCTGACTGCTACTGCTGATGATACGGCTATACCATCTACCGGTCCCTCTTCCTCCACTGCTGCACCATCTACCCCTACCTCAGAGCCTGTCTATCATCTGGTGCATCGCTTGTTTCGACGACTTGACCAGATGGAGCGTCGCAACAAGCGACGCTACGAACACGTGAAGCTGATGATACGATCGGCGACATCCCCTCCGAGCCTAACACACCTTCTGAGGCATCTGAGGAGGAGGCGGATGCGCCCGAGGCAGAGACCCATCCCCAGGGAGAGGCGGAGCAGGCTGACACCCAGCAGGCAGCACCCCAGTAGATCCAGGCTGTAGATCCTGAGATCTCCATTCAGACAGTCCCTCCTCTCCAGCAGCCAAACATTTAGTCGGCCACCACAGAGACACCAGCTACCATCCCTTCCAGTGATGACACCCCTTCACACCCTGCGTGAGTGAGCATCAGGGACGATGCTTCATTTTAAGTGTGGGGAGGTCGCCATCTCTGGCGTATTATTTTGGTGATCCACTACAGACTCTTTTTCTTTTATTTTGGATATTTTTCTGTATTTTTCTCTTTATTTTTATTTTTATTTTCTGAGTACTTATACATTGCTTTTATGTATTTTTACTCTATTTCTGCATCTTGCACTTTAGTTCATATCTTAGTTATTTAGTTTAGTTTGCAATTCTAACTTATTAGTGGATTATTCAGTATAGTTTACCCTTCTTATCATAAGATAGCTTAGTTTAAATTGAAAATATAAAAAGGAAGTAAGCTAGGAACTTGAACATAACAGATTTAAATCCATAAACCTTGTATATATAGCATTACATCATGTAGTTAAGTTAACAACACTTCATCAAGGATAAACACCAGAACTTTAAAGCCATTCAATATAATTTTTACATTGAGAATAATGAGAAATTTTAACTAAACCTGCATGACATACATAAGTGATAAATGATTTTTGAGCTAGAGAACACATAGCCTGTGAGTTTTGAGCTGTAACCATAATTTTTATTCCTGTGTGTTCCGCCCTTCTTTTATATTCTGGTATTCTTTACTTTGTTTTAATCTATATGTCCAGTTATAGAATATAGAATATAGAATATAGAATATAGATACATACCAAAAGAATGATTGACGCCATTATTTGATTTTAGCTCACTTATCCCAAAAATAACCTACCTTTCACATCACCCTTGTTAGCCCCCTTGAGCCTTTAAACCCCTTTTATTCTATTTAGCCACACTACTAGTCTTAAGCAGAAAAACAAAATAAAATCCCAAGTTGAATCCTTGGTTAGCTTAAGATAGAAAATTATGAATAGTTTAAAATGTGGGAAACCTATTGGGAACATGGATGATAAAAACAAGAGGTAGAAAAAAAATTGAAAAGGATAAAAATAACTCAAAATAAGAAATTTTGGGAAGCATGCTCATGAGAAATCAAAGTGATTAAATTACCATGTGCATTTAAAAAAAATTATTTTTCAGTATTTAATAAAGGAGATACAAAAAGAATTCCCCAAATGCAAAATAAAAGCAATGCACATGGGATAAAAAAAATAATAATAAAAAAAATAAAAAATAAAAATTGAAACATGAGCATGTAACATCAAGTGGGAAAATATGGGAAAATAGGTAAAGAAGTTTTGTTTTACTAAGTATGTATGTTAGGTGAGATCTTAGTCTAATTAAGGATTCACTATTTAGCTCACTTAGCCTTATACACATATCCTTACCTTTACCTTGGCCCTATTACAACCTTAATTAAAGACCTCGTGATTTTTGGTATGACTTTATTCTATAATTGTTGATTGGTTAGATGAAGAACAAAGTTATAGAAAGGAAGAATAAAAAGAGGAATAGAGTGATTAACCCAATAAACACTGAGTAACTAGAGAGTAAACACAAATCCAGTGAGGGTTCAATAGCTCATTAACATTTATCTCTGTTTGAATTATCTAATTGTCTTGCAAGTTCATAAAATGCTTTTTCTCCCATCTCAACTGTAAAAGTGCTTATTGATTATCTAAGACTTGGCTATATATATCTATATGACTCCTTGAGAATGTGAATTAATTTAACTACCTGTAAGCTTTATATATGAGTGAATAAATTAGAATTGCATGATGCATCATTCATTTAGGTAGTTGCATTTAGATTAGATTGCATTGCATGACATTCCATCACTTTAACCTTACTTATTACCTTGGAATTAGCATGAGGACATGCTATTGTTTAAGTGTGGGGAGGTTGATAAACCCATATTTTATGATGTATTTTGTGCTTAGTTTGAGTGATTTATTCAATCCTTCACCCACTTATTCATGTTAATTGCATGGTTTTACTTTCCCTTCCTTATTATATGATGTATGTGAAAAACATGTTTCCTATGCTTTAAAATTAATTATTTCAATTACCTTTATTTCCATTCGATGCCGTGATTAGTGTGTTGAGTAGTTTTAGATCTTCTAAGGTAGGAATGACTCAAAGGATAGAAAGGAAACATACAAAAATAGAAGGAAAGCGCAAAATGGAGTCCTTGAAGAAATTTATATCCACGCGATCGCATGGACGACGCGATCGCGTGCCAAGCGCAAATCAGCAGCGACGCGGCCACATGACTGACGCGACCGTGCGCCTTAAGCAGAATGCATATGACGCAGCCGCATGACTGACGCGACCGCGTGGCAAGGAAAAGCTCCGAATGACGCGACCGCGTGACCCACGCGGACGCGTGACAGAGGCTACGCACCAGAAATTGCAGAAAACGCTCATAGCAAATTCTGAAGCCCTTTTTGGCCCAAATCCAAGTCCAGAAGGCATAGACCAGAGGTTATGAAGTGAAGGAATGCATCCATTCAAGGGAGAGCTCGCCAATTTCCACTCTCTCTCTCTCTTAGGATTAGGATTTAGGACTTTTCTTACTTTTAGGAGTAACTCTCAATCCCAGGTTCTTTATTTTTATTTATTCTTCCAATTTAGTTTATGAACTCTTCATGTTATATTCAATTTATGTTATTGTTGCTTTACATCTGAAGGCATTTTTATTCCAGCAATTTTACTTTTTCCTCTTTTGGTTTTGGTTAAGAAAGCAGTAACTCAGGAGTTATCTTATCTCAACATAATTGATAACTGTTATCTTTGCTAATTGAATTGAACTTCAATAATCCCAACCTTTTCTTAGGAAATAAATAGGATTCGAAGATCAAGCCAATTAGTCCCTTGACTTTCCTTTGCTTTAGTAAAGGTTGACTACGTGGAATTAAGATTCAACTTTCATTGTTGTTGATAAGAATAACTAAGCCTGGACTTCCAATTTCTCATACCTTGCCAAAAGTTTGCTTTACAGTATTTGTTTATTTATTTTAATTGCTATTTAAATCAACTGTCATATTTTTCCCTCATTCTTAAAACCCCCAATTCTACAATCTTCATAACCGATAATAAGAACATACTTCCCTGCAGTTCCTTGAGAAGACAACCCGAGGTTTGAATACTTCGGTTATCAATTTTTAAGGGGTTTGTTACTTGTGACAACCAAAACGTTTGTACGAAGGGATTTCTGTTGGTTTAGAGACTATATCTACAACGCGAATATTTTTATGAAATTCTTTACTGGCAAAAATCACAACGTCAAGGTTCAATATATGCATAATACCTCAAATTCTTCTCAAAATGATTTCCATGGATACACATACAACTCATCTTGGAGGAATCACCCCAACCTGAGATGGGGTGATAATCAAAATTCATGGCAGAGAAACCACAATTCCAACAACTCCCGCAACACAAACAACCAAAATCATTCATCCAGTAACACTAACCAATACAAAAACTCACAAAACACATATCATCCACCTCATAACAACTCACAAACTCACCAAAATAACTTTTCCACACTTCTATTCAATTCACAAAATAACCACCTCAATGCTCCAAACAACCTCCACCAGCAACCATTACCTCCCATGCAACCACGTCTAGACTCTCAGAGGATCTCTAACTTAGAGATGTTAATGGAGAAACTCATTAAGACTCAAGAAATGGCAAGACAAGATCAAGCCCTGACAAATGGGATAAATGGCTAAACATATCACAGAGATAGGTGAGAAGCGAGCATTCCCTAGTACCACTGAAGACAACCCAAGGGACACAGGAAAAGCCATAAAGTGGGAGGAGTGTAAAGCAATCACATTGAGAAGTGGGAAGAAGGTGGAAACAGAAGCCATCACTCAGGAAGAGCATAACAAAGAAGGGCTAAAAGGAGAGGTAAAGGAGCAAAAGCAGGAGCAAGAAACTTCCACACAAAGTGAGAAGTTAGCTAAGAAGGAGGCAATGAAAGCATACCAACCAATGATCCCATACCCTTAAAGGCTCAAGGAAGAGAACAAAGAGAAATAATACTCCAAATTCCTGGAGATATTCAAGACACTGCACATCAACATCCCCTTCATAGAAGCACTTGAACAAATGCCATTATATGCAAAGTTCATGAAGGAATTGTTGACAAAGAAAAGATCCTTGAAGGAGGGACAAATGGTTGTAATGACCAGGGAGTGTAGCGCCATCATCCAGAAAGGATTGCCAAGAAAGAGGAAGGACCCAGGGAGCTTTCATATCCTCTGCACCATAGGCAACATGATGATTGAGAAAGCATTTTGTGACCTTGGTGTAAGCATAAATCTAATGCATCTATCTTTAATGAGGAAGCTTCAGATTCATGAATTGAAACCCACAAAAATAGCCCTTCAAATGGCGGACAAATCTATTCAGCAAGCACTTGGGGTTGTGTAGAATGTATTGGTAAAGGTGGACAAATTTTTCCTCCCAGCTGACTTTGTCATCTTAGACATAGAGGAAGATGACAACACTCTTATTATCCTAGGGAGAACTTTCTTAGCTACTGCCAGGGCATTGATAGATGTTGAAAAAGGAGAATTGACGCTAAGGGTGCATGTAGAGCATATAGTGTTCCATGTCTTGAAGAATTTTCAAGATTCCACCCAAGAGGAAGAGTGTATGAAGATTGATTCCATAGATCCAAACTTGAAAGAGGCACCTGATGAAACACTTCCAATGCACCTAAGCTCATGTTGGAAAAGAAAGGAAGAGGTAGAAGTGGTGCAACAAGCTCAAAGAATAGAGGAGAAGTTACAACCAAAGTTTGCATTTGAGATTCTCAACAAGAACCTTCCAGAAATAATTGAGGCTCCAAGATCTGAACTTTTTCCTGGAAAAGAAAAGAGTCCCAAGAAGAAAGTGCCAAGAGGATGGAGAAACAAGAAAATTCCTACTGAAGGCTTCTCACCAGGGGATAAAGTGATGCTAACTTACCAACCAATGGAAACATCTCCACACTTTTCTGGATATTACACAGTGAACAAAATCCTCTCACTTGAACATGTGAAAATCATGAAGAAGGATATTGGAAGGATGCTCACGGTGAGAGGGGAAGGATTAAGGCACTGTGATCATCATCCTCCCTAAAGAGGGACAATCGTCAAGCTAATGACGATAAAAGAGCGCTTGTTGGGAGGCAACCCAACCTTAGGTAACTACTTTTTCATATTCTTCTCAGAATAAATGGTTAGTTCAACTTCTATGTATTGCAAGGAATTAAGTTTGGTGTTCCACACCAATGTGATTGTATCAACAAAGAAAAAAATTAAGGGTGAATGCATGGTACTAAGTTTGGTGTTCCACCAACATTCATGGAAAACAAAGTAACTCTTGAGATAATTATGAATAATCACAAATCCCAAACAATCATAGAAATTGGCTAAGCCTGCAATTTCATTTGTTTACCTTTTAGTCCTGTATTTTATTTACTCATAGACTTAAAGCACATGATGTAGTATGCATGCATGAAAGAAGCATTCTGTGTTGGCATATAGAAGTAGGAAAGGAACTAAGTTTGGTGTTTCCACACCAACTTAAGGTCAAGAACTCACAAGCATACCTGCATGCTAACCATCTCTCAAGTGCTTGGGGACAAGCAACTTTCAAAATTTATTATAGGCAGTCACTTCAATTTTTAGAAGGATTAAGCATCATCAACCAAAGAGGCAAAGAAGGATGTAAAGACCAACAATGATGATGATAAGGAGTAAAGCAAGTAAACTCCAAAAGGTTGTATTGTTAAGTGATTGTCTTATATTCAAAACTGTTATGATTGAGAGCAATATTGCACCCCTGCTTGTCTGCTTAGCATAATCTCCTTAAAAGATAAATAACTAAGATGCTAAATACATCATAGCACCATACACTTGAGAATTTGCTTATACTCAAGATCTATAAATTGCAAATAGAGAACATTTCTTTGAAAAGAATGATTGAGGAGTCAAAAATTTGTTTTGAGGCAAGCAAAAGATTAAGAGAAGTGGTGATTCTAGTTATATGATTGTGTATTGAGGTTGCATGTTTGTGACATGTTTGTGAAAACCTGCATGGGAGCTCATAGGCAGGAAATAGAGTTCAGAGAAGTATTGTGGAGATTCTCAAACATCTTTTGATCCAAGAAATCGCAAAAAAAAAAAGAACATGGCAAAAGGCTCTGAGCATCAATTACTAGGAAGAAAAAGAAAGAAATAAGAACTCAAAGAGTTATTATCCTAGTTAAATGCTTGTGGTAGAATTGTGTCAAAGAGAGAAGCTTGAGCAAGTAAATCCTAAGGGGTGCTTCAACACCTAATACCTTAAAACCAACTGGTTTGGGAGTATTGATTGAAAGCTTATCTAAAGAGCCGCTTTGAGACATGACACTTAGAGTCAAGGCCATGACACAAAAACTATAAGCTGCTTCAAGGTGATTACCTATAGAGAGATTTCCATGATATCATTTGAATGAAAGTCCTAAGACCTAAGACTTCCAAAATGTAGGGACTAATAAGCACTGGAACCCTTGTATGAGCATATAATTCAGGGTTCACCCCACTGTCAACTAATCACTTCACTCACTAAGGCATTACAAGCTACTCCTCAACCCGTTCCGATTGAAAGAAATCTTTTTTGCATAGTTCTTTTCTTGCTTGAGGACAAGCAAGGTTTAAGTTTGGTGTTGTGATGCGTTTGCATCTTTTCTATATTAGCTAGTTAGTTTAAGTAGTTTTAGCTTAGTTTCATTCATTTTCTTTGAAATAAACAAGCATTTTAATGAGTTTCATCTCCATGCATTCATGAACAAAGAACTAGGTGAAATTTGGCATAATCCATGCAAATGATTCAAGGAGTTTATAAACAAATTGATGTGAATGATTCCCTTAAAATTTATTTCATAGAATGACAAGACTTTGAGGAAGTTTGTTTGGTTTATGTTAGGTGATGAAGCAAGAAAGCAATGGAGCAAGAATTGGAGCAAGAGAGATTGGGAACATAGCAAGGTGATGGAGCAAGGAGGAACAAGCACGTTGGTGACTTAGAAACCAAGTTGGCAACGCCAAAAGATGTGCACAGCAAGGAGGAAGAAGGGGCATTGTTGGCTGCGTGTTCAGCAACAACTCCAGCAACAACGCCCAATAAATCAAGCTGCCAGGGAGAAGAAGGCTTGGACGTTATTCCTGGCGTGTTTTGCCAATAACTTGGGCAACAACACCAGGAAGCCACCAAGGAAGAAGGATACACGTTGTTCCTGGCGTGTTTTGCCAATAACTTGGGCAACAACGCCAGAAAGCCACCAAGGAAGAAGGATGCACGTTGTTCCTGGCGTGTTTTGCCAATAACTTGGGCAACAACGCCAGGAAGCCACCAGAGAAGAAGGATGGGCATTGTTGCTGGCGTGTTTTGCCAACTACTTGGGCAACAACGCCAGGCAGCCTGACCTTGCCCTCTTCAATGGAGTATATCTTGAGCTAGAAAGCTCCAAATGAGGTGATTTCAGTGGCATTGGAAAGTAGACATCAAGAGCTTTCCAACCATATATCATAGCATGAGATTGGAGTTCATTTGAAGACTGAAAAACTGGCTTTATTTAGAGCCTCAAAGATTAAGGGCGTTGTTGCTGGCGTGTTTTGCCAACAACTTGGACAACAACGCCAGGCAGCCTGACCATGTCTTCTTCAATGGAACATAACTTGAGCTACAAAGATCCAATTGAGGTGCTTCCAGTTGTGTTGGAAAGCTGACATTCAGAGAGTTTCAACCATGTATAATAGTCTATAGTGGAGCACAAAATTGAAGCTCAAACCAGAGGCAACTTTGGGCATCAAAACTGAGTTCAAAAAGGCAGAAAGGGCCAAGTGTTTGGCAACAACTTGGGCTGGCAACGCCCAAACACCAAGTTCCTAGCCTAGGAAATTCTTGGGCATGTTGTCAACGTGAATAAAGCTGGCGTGTTTGCCAGTAACGCCAGACCATTGGGCCAGAAGCGAGAAGAATGAGCTCTGTTTCCTCTGTTTAGCAACACTTCCTCCATTGAGCCAATATTCAATAAGGATAAAGCCCACATTGCTAACCCAATTGAAGATCTCCAAATAAGTCTTAGGACTAGTATAAATAGAGAAGGAGTTTGTACTTTAAGGGGACTTTTACTTTTACTTTTTAGACACTTTTACTATTACACTAGGATTTTTATTTTTTACTGCATCTCACCCGTCTTCTAATTTGTTTTTCTTGCAACTTTGAATTTCAGTTTTAAAGGAATACTTCTTTTTCTTCTTCTTCTTCATTCTTCTCTACACTTAGTTTAATTTTCAACTTTTACATTTATTGTTGAATTTAGAGCTATGATTCACTAAACCCCACCTTCATTAGGGGGAGGAGCTCTGTTTATTTGAATGGGTTGAAAATTCTTTTTTTCTTTCTCAATTCAAGTGGTTCATCCAAGAGGAAACTCTTGTTCTTCAAAGATTCAACTACATTCGAGAGAAGGGTTGAATCTACATGAATTATATGGTGAACTTAAGAAAGGAGCCATGTAACTCAGTTTAGAGTTCATCCTTTCATGATTTCTTTGATCAATACACTTTGGGTTGGTATGTGAGATGTAACCTCCCTTAGTTGAGATCCTGGAAGTTGTGTGGCCTTGGATTAGAAATTGAACTTCACCTCTTCTCATGACCAATTAGATCACGAGAGTGGTAATTGATTGTGTTGAAGAGAAATTGAATTGCCAAGAGATTGGGATTCAATTATTCACAATCCGCCATGGATCTATACCCATGATTGAGAAGGAATTGAGTAACATCAATTCATGACAATTTACATCTCTGATCCCTAATGATCTCTCCATCATTAATTCTCATCTCTTTTGTTCTTTAGTTCTTTGAATACTCACTACCCAATTCCCCTCTACATTCTTGCAATTTATTATTCTTGCCATTTACATTCTGTTTCTATATTTCTTACAATTTACTCTTCTGCTCTTTAAAATTCTGCAATCTTTACTTTCTTACAATTTATCTTTAATTTCATTTAAGTTTCTTGCACTTTAAGTTTCAGTTATTCACTTTCATTTTCTTTCTCTATTCTAGTTCTTTAAATTCCTTGCCATTTAAATTTTTGCAATTATGTTCCAAAATCACAAATCTCATGAAATCAAAACCATGTTTGCTTGACTAAATTTACCATTTAACTAAAGTTGCTTAATCTACCAATATCCGTGGGATCGATCTCACTCTTAGTGAGTTTTATTACTTGATACGACCCGGTATACTTTCCGTTTGCGCGTTAATATTTAAATTTTCGCGTATCAGCTAGCGCGTTGGTGAGGTTTTGGGCAAGGGACGCGTGCGCGTTAGTGGTGCGCGCAGGCACAAGACTGGCATAAGGTTGGCATGAGTCTCTGGAATTTGTACCAGAGTTGGTGAGTGGCGCAGGCACGTGGACGCACACCTTGCGCGGACGCATGCCTGAAGGATTTCGCAACCGGCGCCGAGGCGCGCAGTGTGCGGACGCGTCAGTTCTGGCACAAGAGTAGCACAAGTGTGCCACAACTCTCTGGTTTTTCTACCAGGGAGTCCACATATCGCAATCGGCGCGCGCGCACAGTGCGCTTATGCGTCGATGGGTGATTTGCAATGGTTCACGCAGGCGGCAAGTACGCGGACACATGAGTGCCTGGCGCGAGATGGGCATGAAGTGGGCATAACTCTCGGGTGTTTGGCCCAAGAGTTGGGAATACATGATGAGCGGATATTTTATACGCTTTTTGGGGTTAATTTCATATAGTTTTTAGTATGTTTTAATTAGTTTTTGGTCTATTTTCATTAGTTTTTAGGAAAAATTCATATTTCTGGACTTTACTATGAGTTGTGTGTTTTTCTTTAATTTCAGGTAATTTTCTGGCTGAAATTGAAGGAGCTGAGCAAAAAATCTGATTCAGGCTGAAAAAGGACTGCTAATGCTGTTGGATTCTGACCTTCCTGCACTCAAAGTGGATTTTCTGGAGCTACAGAACTCGAAATGGCATGCTTCCAATTGCGTTGGAAAGTAGACATCCAGGGCTTTCCAGAAATATATAATAGTCCACACTTTGCACAAGGATAGATGACGTAAACTGGCGTTCAACGCCAGTTCTCTGCCCAATTCTGGCGTCCAGCGCCAGAAAAGGATCAAAAGCTGGAGTTGAACGCCCAAACTGGCACAAAAACTGGCGTTCAACTCCACAAATGGCCTCTACACGTGAATTGCTTAAGTCTCAGCCCAGCACACACCAAGTGGGCCCCAGAAGTGGATCTCTGCATCATCCATCATAGTCCACTCATATTTTGTAACCCTAGGCTACTAGTTTAGTATTTAAACAACTTTTAGAGACTGTTTTTCTCTCTCCTTTAAAAATTCAGATTTTTATTTCAAAATTTAAAACCTTTTTCAAAAATCATCATATCTTTTTCAAAATCTCCTAACCACTTTCTCTCTCCTCACTTTTTTGAAAATCTTTTACTCATTTTTATTTATTTTATTTTGATTTATTTTATTTTCGAAATAAATTAATAAATAAATAAATAAAAATATTTTTTCTATCTTACATCATCTCCCTTTCTCCATCATGGACCCAAGCGGAAGTTTGCTGTAAAAGATCAAGCTAAGAGGTGGTTGAATAACCAACCTAAGGCCAGCATAAGGACATGGAAACAGCTGACAGAAAAATTCCTGAATCAATATTTCCCTCCAAAAAGGATGACACAGCTAAGGCTGGACATCCAAGGCTTTAAACAAGGAGATAATGAATCTCTTTATGATGCCTGGGAGAGATACAGAGAGATGCTATGAAAATGTCCCTCTGAAATGTTTTCAGAGTGGGTTCAGTTAGACATCTTCTACTATGGGCTTGCAAAAGCAGCTCAGATGTCTCTAGATTACTCAGCTGGTGGATCTATCCACATGAGAAAGACAATTGAAGAGGCTCAAGAGCTCATTGATACAGTTGCCAGGAATCAGCATCTGTACCTAAGCAACAACCATTCCATGAATGAAGAGGTTAAAACAGTAACTACTGAACTCAGTCCTGTAAAACAAGCTACTGAATTCAATCAACAATTGGATTTTCTAACAAAGCAGCTAGCCAAATTTAAGGACAGGTTACAAGAGACAAGGATAGCTAATATACATATGGACGAACAGTTTAAGCAAACAAAGCAGCAGCTATCAAGGCAAATAGCGGAAGAATGGCAAGCAGTTCAATTAAGAAGTGGGAAAACATTAAATACCCCACCTCAAGGCATCAAAAAGTCAAGAAATGAGCAACCCACCAAAGATTCACCTGAGGACAGTAAGAGCCCAGGGAAAAATAATTCTGGCGCTAAAACACCAGAAAATTGGTGGAAGGCTGGCGCTGAACGCCCAGACCATGCCCACAACTGGCGTTCAACGCCAGAAACAAGGCAGGATTGGCGTTCAACGCCAGAAATGGGCAAGAATCTGGCGTTGAACGCCCAAATAGGGCAGGATCCAGCGTTGAACGCCCAAAATGGGCACATTTCTGGCGTTCAGGCGCCAGGAACAGACAGTGAGCTGGCATCTAACGTCACTCCAGCTTCTAACTCTGGAACTCAATTGCCAGTGAGGGATCAGACACACACAAATGCTAATAACAATCTCTCTAAAAAGGCTTCTTCAACCACTTTTGTAGGCAATAAACCTGTAGCAACTAAGGTTGAAGAATATAAAGCCAAGATACCTTATCCTCAAAAACTCCAGAAAGAGGAGCAGGATAAGCAATTTGCTCGCTTTGCAGATTATCTCAGGACTCTTGAAATAAAGATTCCATTTGCAGAAGCACTTGAGCAAATACCTTCTTATGCCAAGTTCATGAAGGAGATCTTGAGTCAAAAAAAGGATTGGAGAGAAACAGAAAGAGTTCTCCTCACTGAAGAATACAGTGCAGTCATTCTGAAACGCTTTCCTGAAAAGCTTAAAGACCCTAGGATTTTTCTGATACCATGCATATTAGAAGGTGATTGCACCAAGACAGCTTTATGCGATCTTGGGGCAAGCATCAACCTAATACCTGCATCCACTAT
>NC_029789.2:79690426-79694123 GCF_000816755.2 Arachis ipaensis | reverse complement strand
TGAAACTTGTTCTGAAAAGATGCCAAGAGACCAACCTAGTTTTAAACTGGGAAAAGTGTCACTTCATGGTGACTGAAGGAATTGTTCTTGGGCATAAAATCTCAAACAAGGGAATAGAGGTGGATCAAGCAAAAATAGAGGTAATTTAAAAATTACCACCACCTGCGAATGTTAAGGCAATCAGAAGCTTTCTGGGGCACGCAGGATTCTATAGGAGGTTTATAAAGGATTTTTCAAAAATCGCAAAACCTCTAAGCAATCTGCTAGCTGCTGACATGCCATTTGTGTTTAACTATCTTGAAGGCAACATTGAGCAAGAATGCTCAAGGCTGAAGCTAGATTAAAAGCTCAGCAAGGTCCAGCTAAAGACAATAAAGAAGCGCTTGCTGGGAGGCAACCCAGCCATGGGGCAACAATCCTCTAAGAATTTTTGCCCTATTTCTATTTTTATTTTTATTTGTTTATATAGAGTTCATTGACAACAAGGTAAATAATCATTTACAGAAGACCTCGGCACACAAAACAGAGAAAAAGAACTCACTGGCAAGAAAACGCCAGTAAAAGATCAACGCCCAAAATGGGCATCCACTGGGTGCTGAACGCCAGTGATGGTAGCAGCTGGGCGTTCAACGCCAGAAAGGGGCACCCACTGGGTGTTGAACGCCAGTAATGGCAGCAGCTGGGCGTTCAACGCCCAGGAGAGCAGCAATTGGGCGCTGAACGCCCAAAACAGGCAGTGTTTGGGCGTTCAAACGCCAGGAAGGCAGGGAGGAGCCATATTCATTTTTTTCCACACATATTTCCATTTTAATTTCAAATTTTATGCTTCAATGCATGATTTTTACATGAACATGTCAAGAACCCTGATTTCTAAAATCCTTAATTTCTAAAAATCCATCTTTCGAAATTCAATCCAACTCTTTTCAAATCTTTTCTGAAAACAAATCTATCTTTTTCACTCAAAAATCTTTTCAACTAATCCATATCTTTTTCAAATCTCCATATTATCTTTTTCAAAATTCAAATTTATCTTTTTCAAAAATCTATCATATCTTTTCAAAATTAAACTATATCTTCTATCTTATCTTTTTCAACTCAATCTCTTTATATTATCTTTTCCAATTTTTTGAAAACCCATCCCCCCATCCCTTTAAATTTGGGTTCGGCCTCCCCCCTCCTCTATCAACAATTGCACCTAGCTCTCCTTCTATCCCTCTCCTTTCTTTTCTTTTGCTTGAGGACAAGCAAACCTCTAAGTTTAGTGTGTTTATCCGAGATCACTAAGATCATGGCTACTAAAGAAAAACAACCCACTCCAAGAGGCAAGAAAGAGAGCATTCCAAAACCACTTTGGAATCAAGGGAAGTTCTTATCTAAAGAACATTCAGACCATTATCTTAAAAGGAAGTGGAGGTTCATCAGCTGATTTCAACTAAACTCTACAAAATTGCTAACAAAAATTCTAAAGAGGCCAGGTTGGCTTATTCAAGCGTGATTTCTCTGCTCTGCAAGGACGCTGGAGTAAGGATGGGAATAACTGAATATATCCTAATTGAAAATCCAATCACCAAAGCATCAATAGAAAAACAACAAGCACAGGAGGATCCCATCAAGAAGAAAGCACAGGAATTCCTCCCAGAGATCCCTCAATCTGAATACTGGGAGTATCTTGAGACGTCCGTTACCAAGATACAGGAACCTATGGAGCAAATAATAAAAGAACAGAAGGAACACAGTCAAATGCTGACCTATATGTTTAAAGAACAAGAGGAGCAGGGGCGTGACTTAAGGGAACTGAAGCGCCAAAAGTCTTCTCTTGTAGGACCAAGCACCCCAAGGATCAGAGGAACCCCCGTTCCCCCAGAATAAAGGTTGTTAATTTCCAATTTCTGCCTTAACTCTGTGATAGTGTCCTTATAGAAGTTTACCTTAGGAGTCATATAGTAGTAATTAGTATCTATTTTGATTTTATCTCTAATTAAGCTATAGTTTATTTTTCTCATCATCAGCAAACATTAATAAAGTAGTAGATCTTTTGAATAAGAGGCAATAAAATTTCGAGTTTTAATAAGAGAAATTCCAATTAGTTAAATGTGGTGGCAATGCTTTCTGTCTTCTGAATGAATGCTTGAACAGTGCATATGTCTTTTGAATTTGTTGTTTAAGACTGTTAAATATGTTGGCTCTTGAAAGAATGATGAACATGAGACATGTTATTGATGATCTGAAAAATCATAAAAATGATTCTTGAAGCAAGAAAAAGCAGCAAAGAACAAAGCTTACAGAAAAAAAAAAAAAGAGAGAAAAAAAGAGAGAGAGAAAAAAGCAAGCAGAAAAAGCCAATAACCCTTAAAACCAAAAGGCAAGGGCAAATAAAAAGGATCCCAAGGCTTTGAGCATCAGTGGATAGGAGGGCCTAAAGGAATAAAATCCTGGTCTAAGCGGCTAAACCAAGCTGTCCCTAACCATGTGCTTGTGGCGTGAAGGTGTCAAGTGAAAACTTGAGACTGAGCGGTTAAAGTCAAGGTCCAAAGCAAAAAGAAGAGTGTGCTTAAGAACTCTGGACACCTCTAATTGGGGACTTTAGCAAAGCTGAGTCACAATCTGAAAAGGTTCACCCAGTTATGTGTTTGTGGCATTTATGTATCCGGTAGTAATACTGGAAAACAAAGTGCTTAGGGCCACGGCCAAGACTCATAAAGAAGCTATGTTCAAGAATCATCACACTGAACTAAGAGAATCAATAACACTATCTGAATTCTGAGTTCCTATAGATGCCAATCACTCTGAGCTTCAATGGATAAAGTGAGATGCCAAAACTGTTCAGAAGCAAAAAGCTACTAGTCCCGCTCATCTAATTAGAATCTGAGCTTCAATCAAAAACTCTGAAATATTATTGCTTCTCAACCTATTAGTCTTCTATTTTATTTGTCTAGTTGCTTGAGGACAAGCAACAGTTTAACTTTGGTGTTGTGATGAGCGGATATTTTATACGCTTTTTGGGGTTAATTTCATATAGTTTTTAGTATGTTTTAATTAGTTTTTAGTCTATTTTCATTAGTTTTTAGGAAAAATTTATATTTCTGGACTTTACTATGAGTTGTGTGTTTTTCTGTAATGTCAGGTAATTTTCTGGCTGAAATTGAAGGAGCTAAGCAAAAAATATGATTCAGGCTGAAAAAGGACTGCTAATGCTGTTGGATTCTGACCTCCCTGCACTCAAAGTGGATTTTCTGGAGCTACAGAACTCGAAATGGCATGCTTCCAATTGCGTTGGAAAGTAGACATCCAGGGCTTTTCAGCAAGATATAATAGTCCATACTTTGCACAAGGATAGATGACGTAAACTGGCGTTCAACGCCAGTTCTCTACCCAATTCTGGCGTCCAGCGCCAGAAAAGGATCAAAAGCTGGAGTTGAACGCCCAAACTGGCATAAAAACTGGCGTTCAACTCCACAAATGGCCTCTACACGTGAATTGCTTAAGTCTCAGCCCAGCACACACCAAGTGGGCCCCAGAAGTGGATCTCTGCATCATCCATCATAGTCCACTCATATTTTGTAACCCTAGGCTACTAGTTTAGTATTTAAACAACTTTTAGAAACTTATTCTGCATCTCATGACATTTCAGATCTAAACTTTGTATTCTCTGACGGCATGAGTCTCTAAACCCCATTGTTGGGGGTGAGGAGCTCTG
>NC_029789.2:79538978-79690291 GCF_000816755.2 Arachis ipaensis | reverse complement strand
CACCTCCGTTCTATATATGATTGAATGAGTATCTCTTAGATTCCTTAATCAGAATCTCCGTGGTATAAGATAGAACTGATGGCGGCATTCATGAGAATCCGGAAAGTCTAAACCTTGTTTGTGGTATTCCAAGTAGGATTCAAGGATTGAATGACTGTGATGAGCTTCAAACTCCTGAAGGCTGGGCGTTAGTGACAGACGCAAAAAGATAGTAAATCTTATTCCAACCGGATCGAGAACCAACCGGTGATTAGCCGTGCTGTGACAGAGCGCGTGAGCGTAGTTTTCACTGGAAGGATGGAAGGTAGCCATTGACAACGGTGATCCACCAACACACAGCTTGCCATAGGAGGACGTGCGTGCGTGAACAAGAAGACAGAGGAAAGCAGAGATTCAGAAGACAAAGCATCTCCAAAACTCCAACATATTCCCCATTACTGCATAACAAGTAACCTTTAATCCATGCTCTCTTGTTTATTTGCAATTCAACTGATAAACATAATTGACTTCCTAACTAAGATTTACAAGATAACCATAGATTGCTTCAAACCAACAATCTTCGTGGGATTCGACCCTTACTCACGTGAGGTATTACTTGGACGACCCAGTGCACTTGCTGGTCAGTGGTACGAGTTGTGAAAAGTGTGATTCACAATTTGTGCACCAATACACCACCGGCGTGCGCGCACACAGTGCGCTTGCGCATCGGTGCCCATTTTTTCCTTTTTCTCTCTTTTTTTTTTCATTCACAACAAGACCTATTCTAACACATTCTTGGTAGGTGCTTAAGCTAGTAGTCAAAGAGAATACTTCAAAATTTCATGCACTATCCAAAACATACCATTCTCCCTACTTCAACAATTCATCCATACCAAAATGATGAAAACTATATAAACATCCTATCTATTCACAAAAAGGATAAAACTAGCATTCCTATGCAATCAATCAATCATCAAGAAATCACAAAATTTACAAAAATTTAAGGCTACAAACTAGATGGTATATACAAGGAAGATCTTACCACGGTGGGGTGCCTCCCACCAAGCACTTTTCTTTAACGTCCTTAAGTTGGATGGTCCTTTTCTTAAGCTTCCTCTCTTCTTGGTGCATCCTCTAATAGGAACACCTCTAGCTCTTTTGGGGGCTTGTAGCCATGATACTTCTTCACTCTATGTCCATTCACTTTAAAATTGGCTTCACTTTTGGGATCAAACAACTCCACCACTCCATAGGGCTTTATTTCTTTCACCTTGAAAGGTCCTTCCCATCTAGAACGGAGTTTGCCAGGCATGAATCAAAGCCTTGAGTTGTAGAGGAGGACCTCATCACCTTCTTGAAAGTCCTTTTTCCGGATGTGATGGTCATGGAATGCTTTAGTCTTTTCTTTGTAAATCCGGCATTCTCATATGACTCGTTCCTTAAACACTCAAGCTCCTCTAGTTGTAACTTCCTGGCTTCACCCGCCTTGGCTAAATCCATATTGCACTGCTTTACCACCCAGTAGGCTCGATGTTCAATCTCCACCAGAAGGTGGCATGCCTTACCATAGACGATCTAGAAGTGGCTCATTCCTATCGGAGTCTTGTAGGCCGTTCTATACACCCATAGTGCATCTCCTAACCGGAGGCTCCAATCCTTCCTTTGCGGATTGACCACTTTCTCCAAAATCCTCTTAATTTCCCGGTTGGACACTTCTGCTTGTCCATTTATTTACGGATGATAAGCAGTAGCAACCTTATGCGACACTCTGTAGCGCTTGAGCAATGCCTCTACCTTCTTGTTACAAAAGTGGGATCCTTGGTCGCTCACGATTGCTCGTGGCGACCCATAACGGCATACAATGTTATTCCTAATAAAAGAAACAACGGTATTGGCGTCATCAAGGTGGGTAGGTATAGCCTCTACCCACTTTGACATGTAGTCAACCGCTAACAGAATATACAGATACCCACTAGAGTTGGGAAATGGTCCCATAAAGTCAATGCCCCATACATCAAATATCTCACAGAACAACATGCTGAGGCATTTCATCCGTTTGGGATGTGTTTCCCAACCTCTGACACTGATGGCAAGACACACATAACCGGTTAGCATCCTTGAATAAGGTTGGCCACCAGAATCTACAACCAACACCTTTTTAGCGGTCCTTTGTGGGCCAAAGTGGCCACCACATTCGGACGAATGGCAAGCTTCAAGAATTGGTTGGATTTCAGACTCCGGGATACATCTTCAAATTACTTGGTCCACGCCCTTCTTCTACAAGTGAGGGTCATCCCAAATATAGTATTTGGAATCACTCCTCAACTTGTCCCTTTGGTTTTTCGAAAGGTTGGGAGGGAAGATTTTCACAACCAAGTAGTTCGCCATTGGGGCAAACCAAGGAAAGCTATCCAACACAGCATGCAAACTATCCAATGGGAATGAGTCATTGATCGGAAATGGATCAAATTTCAAATTCTCAATGCGGCTTAAATGATCTGCAACCAGGTTTTGAGATCCACTCCGGTCCCTAATCTCAATGTCGAATTCTTGCAAAAGCAAGATCCAACGTATGAGTCTAGGCTTTGACTCATTCTTTGTCAATAAGTACTTTAAAGCTGCATGATCCGTGTATACCACTATCTTTAAAGCTGCAAATAAGATCTGAATTTATCTAAAGTATGAACAATAGCTAGGAGTTCTTTTTCAGTAGTGGTATAGTTGGATTGTGCTGCATCCAGTGTTTTAGAAGAGTAAGCAATGACATAAGGGAGTTTACCATCGCACTGTGCAAGCACGGCACCTACAGCATGGTTTGACGCATCACACATTATCTCAAATGGCAACGTCCAGTTGGGGCCTCGCACAACCGGTGCCGTGGTGAGAACTCTCCTTAGCTCTTCAAAAGCTTTCACACATTCACTGTCAAACTTAAAATCCACATCTTTTTGGAGTAGGTGCAACAATGGCAAAGCAATCTTGCTGAAATCTTTGATAAAGCGCCTATAGAATCCTGCATGTCCCAAAAACGAGCGGACCTTCCTCACAGATGAGGGGTGAGGTAAAGTGGTGATAACATCGACCTTGGCCGGGTCTACAAAAATGCCCTCATGAGATACTACATGTCCTAACACTATACCTTGTCATACCATGAAGTGACATTTTTCAAAATTTAAGACAAGGTTAGTGTCAACAAATCTAGCTAGGACCTTGGCCAAGTTCTCTAAGCAACAATCAAATGAAGTACCATAAACGCTGAAGTCAACCATAAAGACTTCCAGACAATTCTCCATTAGGTCGGAGAAGACACTCATCATGCACCGCTGAAAAGTAGCGGGTGCATTACATAGTCCAAATGGCATCCTTTTATAGGCAAAGGTGCCAAACGGACAAGTAAACGTGGTCTTCTCCTGATCTTCAAGAGCAATATGAATCTGGAAGTAGCCAGTAAATCCATCAAGAAAGCAGTAGTGAGATTTACCTGCCAAACGGTCTAACATCTGATCGATGAAGGGCAAGGGGTAATGGTCCTTCCGTGTAGCGGTGTTCAATCTTCTGTAATCAATACACACTCGCCACGCATTTTGTACTCTTTTAGTGACTATTTCACCGTTGTCCTTCTTGACCGTTATGATGCCTGACTTCTTGGGAACAACCTGGACCGGGCTCTCCCACTCACTGTCGGAGATTGGGTATATGATATCCGCATCCAGTAATCTGGTGACCTCTTTCTTCACTACATCGAGGATGGTTGGGTTGTGCCTCCTTTGCGGTTGCCTAACCGACCTAGCTCCATCTTGGAGAAATATCCTATGCATGCACTTGCGGGGGTCAATTCCCACAATATCCGCTAGGCTCCATCCTATTGCTTTCTTGTACTTTCTCAGAACATCTAGGAGCTTTTCTTCTTTTTCACTTGAAAGCTCACTAGTAATAATGACCGAAAACCTTTGATTGTCCTCTAAGAAAGCATACTTCAAATGAGATGGAAGGGGCTTCAGCTCACTTTTTACCTCAAGCTGAGGTTCCTTTTCATCAAGCTCATGGAGTTCATTCTTGACAACTTTTTCATGTTCATCCTCTTGGTCATTCGCTTCTTCAACAATAGGGTAGCACAACTGGTTGTGGTCTTCTTCTTGCACTTTCGCTACCACTTCATCAATTACATCAGAACGAAGCACAGAATATTCTTCGGGAGGATGTTTCATGGCTTCTTCTAAATTGAACCTGATAGTCTTGTCTCCAACCTCAAAGGAATATGTGCCGGTGAAGGCATCTAACTTAAATTTAGAGGTCTTGAGGAAGGATCTACCAAGTAGAACGGAAGAGGAGTTTCTATTTTCTATTGGAGGCATTTCAAGGATGTAAAAGTCAACCGGAAAAACCAAATCCTTGATTGCCACAAGTACATCTTCCACTATTGCCATCACCGTGATCACACTTTTATCGGCTAAGGCAAACCTCGCCGCCGACTTCTTTAGTGGAGCTAAATTCAACCGCACATAAATAGAAAGTGGCATGATGCTTACACAAGCTCCCAATACACACATACAATAATGAAAAGTGCATCCACCAATACAACAAGACACCAAACAAGGTCCAGGGTCACCACATTTCTTTGGAATAGGTTCTATCAAGGAAAAAATTGAACTACCAAAGGATAATGTCTCCAATTCTCCTATCTTATCCTTGTGTGTACACAAGTCTTTCAAAAATTTTGCATACTTTGGAATTTGTTGAATAGCATCAAGAAGGGGTATGGTTACCTCAACCTTCTTGAACACTTGAAGCATGTTCAAATCAAATTCCGGTGTTTTCTTTGCCTTCTTCACCATGGAAGGGAATGGAATAGGAAAGACTCATCCACTATAGCTTTCCTCTTGGGTTCCTTCAGATTTACTCCTTCTTCCTCATGCCTTTTGTCTACCACCTCTTCTTCACGTGGAGCTTCAACAACCACTTCTTCCTCATAAATGTCTCCCATGACCCTTGGAGATATCTCCTCCAATGTAGTCATCGACTGTAGAGTGATGGCGTTGAGACCGCCCTTTGGGTTTAGTTGGGGTTGGGATGGAAGGTTAGAAGAGCTTGAGGATTGGTTGGCATTGTTGTTGGGAGTTGATGGTTGGTTTGGCATGGTCATCTTTGAAAGCATGTTGGTGAGGTTAGCCAATTGAGCGCCCAAGGCATCAAATTGAGCCTTGTTGCTTTCATCTCTTTTCTCCATGGAGGCTCTAAGCTCATCAACTTGATTGTTGGAAGATGGAAGGGTTTGGTTGGATTGTTGTCTATGGTGTGGTGCTTGGTACTTGGTGTGATTATTTTGGTTTTGGTTGGAGTGGCCTTGGTTAGCTTGGTAGTTGGTGTTGTTATGGTTGTATTGGGATGAAGATTGGTTATTATTGTGATGAGAAGAAGAGTTATTTCATCTTTGGTTTTGATTGCTTCCTTGTGCATTATCTCTCCACCCTTGATGTTTATTACCACCTTGAGGGTAATTGTTGTGGCCTTGAGAAGGATAGGGTGGATGGTTGTTATAATTCACATTGGCTACTACAAGAGCATGTTCTTCTTGAATTTGATGGCATTGATTGGTGTAATGTGTGGTGCTAGAGCACAAACCACAAATCCTAGGAGGGCCTTCAAGTTGAGCAACTGGAGGTGGGGCTTGGATGGCTTGGATGGAGTAGTATTCCTTTTGATCCTTTTGTATTTGGGTAAGGATGGTAGTCATATCTCCAAGTGCTTTGGTTAGACTTGATTCGGAAGGGGTTGGTTCTACCACACCCTTGAGAGGATTACTTCTCACCCTTGTATGTTGTGTAGCCTCGACAACATCCTTTATCAAATTCCAAGCTTCTCCCTCCGTCCTATTTTTCGAAAGGGAACCACCGCTAGGAGCGGTAAGCAATCTTCTATCTTCCACACAAAGACCTCCGGCGAAGTAGCTAATGAGCAAGTGAGTGTTCATCCCATGGTGTGGACAAGATTCCAATAGCCTCTTGAATCGAGACTAATACTCATACAAACTCTCTTGGTCTCTTTGTATTATACCCGAAATCTCCTTCCGGATGTAGTCAGTCTTCTTCGGTGGGAAAAATTTATCTAGAAACTCTCTCCTCAAAAAATCCCAATTAGTCACAATCTCATCCGGTAGCGAATAAAACCATGTCTTTGTTTTCCCTTCAAGAGAGAAAGGGAAGGCAAAAACCATGATAGCCACCTCATTGGCCCCATGCCTTCGAGCCGTAGAACAAGCAACTTGAAAATCTCTTAGACGTCGGATGGGGTCTTGACCCGGCAACCCATGATATTTAGGAAGTAGATTTATCAAGCTACTCTTCAATTCAAAGTTTGGATCAAGGTTAGGATACCTTGCTTGCAACGGTTGAAGTATGATATCCGGAGCCCCTTGCTCTTGCAAAGTGATCCGTCGTGGCTCCGCCATGTGTGACTCACCTATACGATGTAAAGATGTATTATTAATGCCAACAGAAGAATAGGAAGTAGCGGACTCCAAGTCACTCTCGGTACCGCCTAGTGATTCGGTATGTTCCTCAAGAGAGGCCGAAGTACTAGCCGTATAATCCAACCGCCGTCTAGCTTGCCGAGTATGTAACAAAGTTCTTTCAATCTTGGGACCAAAATTGGTTAAGCTAGAATCTGGTTGAGACCGAGTCATCAAACTTGAGAGTCATAGCACAAATGCAAAAGAAATCTAAACTATAGCTAAGTATTGAAAGCAATTAAACTATCTACAATATTCACATATTCACATATCCAATATCAAGGCATATGTTGCAACCATTCCCCGGCAACGGCGCCAAAAATTTGATGGGCTTGAGAGGATGCTATGTTGGTAAAGATTTTCTTAATAAAGTTGCGTTGCAAGTATAACTCTACCGTCAACAAGCCTCGAGGATCAAATTTAGAGAGGGATTTGGTTGTCACAAGTTCAACCCCAATAGAAATAATCGAAATATTTAAACCTCGGGTCATCTCAGAAGGAATGGTCAAACATGTGCTTCAATATTGGTTAGAATTCCGGGGTTGCAAGTCATGAGCAAGAAAATAAAATGGAAATCTTAACAAGCAAGCAATCTTAAAATGCAAGAAATTAATTCAAATAACTAAGCAAGACATGAGCAATTCCAAACTAACAAGTAACATCCAATATGATTATATTCTAACTAAACA
The DNA here is from genome assembly GCF_000816755.2 of Arachis ipaensis. Lineage (NCBI taxonomy): Eukaryota > Viridiplantae > Streptophyta > Magnoliopsida > Fabales > Fabaceae > Arachis > Arachis ipaensis. The sequence goes on along the minus strand of NC_029789.2, from coordinate 79,683,115 downwards.
AGTAACTATAACTAAGACAAGTAATTAAGAATTTTGGGTTTTCAAATAGGAATGATAAAAGCAACTCTTGGCTAGGCATGGGAATTGGGGTCACCATCCTTGTCTAATAACCATATTTTGACAATTATGAGGAACCAAACTTATTAAGTCTACTTCTATACTTGAAGTACGTCAAATGGTTTGGTCAACATCAACCCATAAGTTCTAACCTCACTCCTAATTGACTTAATAGAAGGTTAGCGTCAATGGTTATCAAATTAACCACTAAGGGTTCCCAAATCATCAAATCCATTAGACCTAATGACTCAAGTTTACCCAATTCCCTTAGCCTAGGCCAAGAGTGAAAAGAACTACTCCATAATCAAGGTAAACAATTCATCAAACACTTGGTAAGCATTAATAAAAGACATGTTCAAATTGCAATTAAATTGAAATTAACAAGTACCCACTAACAATTATCAACATACAATCATCCAAACAACATAATTAATCATAGAAATGATCAAAGTAACATCAACAAGTCAAGATTCACAACATTCATGAAATGGGTATAAGGTGACAATTGATAAGAATTTATAAAACTAATACAAGATCTAAGCAAAATTAAACTAAGGAATTCAAATTAAACTATCAAAACTAGAAATTAACAAGATCCAATTCAGAATTCAACAAGGGAAGATCAAATTAAAACTAGATCTAGAGAGGAACAAGGGTTTCTCTCTCTAGAAGAACAAAGAACCAAAAAACTAGCTAAAATTGTGTCTTAGTGTAAAATGGTTGATCCCCCCCCTTTTCCTTAGCATCCTTGGGTTTTTTCTTACAGAAACAGCTTGAAATTGGGCCTCCTGAGCCTTAAAAATCGCTAGGCACGATTTCCTTTAATGAGGTCACGTGCAGCTTCCCACGCGTGCGTGCCATGCGTGCGTGCGCGCCGATTGCTTTTGTGATCCACGTGTGCGCGCCAAGTGTGCGTGCACGTCGATAGAAATCTTCTGATCCGCGCGGATGCATCCATCCTTGCGCGCCGCTTCTAGCCATCCTCATCTATGCGTGCGCGCCAATGCTGATTTTCCCAAAAATTCAAATCTTCATGTTCCCTCCTTTTGTGCATGCTTTATTTCTTTCTTCTATGCCATTCCTACCCTATAATTCCTAAAATCACTTAACAAATACATCACAGCATCGAATAGCAATAGAAGATGATTAAAATATGGCAATTTGAAGGCAAAACAAGCATGTTTTTCATCATGGAGCAATATTAGGAAGTGAACACAAAACCATGCATTTCTTGTGAATAAGTGTGAGAAATATTGACAAAACCCCCCAAATTCTACACAATATTAACCACAAAATTGGGGTTTATCAGCTTACTGCTAACACGCCATTTGTCTTTGACATAGAGTGTCAGCAGGTGTTCGAGACCCTGAAAGCTAAGCTGGTCACAGCACCAGTCATTTCTGCACCAGACTGGACATTACCATTCGAACTAATGTGTGATGCCAGTGACCATGCCATTGGTGCAGTATTGGGATAGAGGCATAACAAGCTTCTGCACGTCATTTACTGTGCTAGCCGTGTTTTGAATGACGCACAGAAGAAGTACACAACCACAGAAAAGGAGTTGCTTGCAGTGGTTTATGCCATTGAAAAGTTCAGATCTTATTTAGTGGGATCAAAAGTGATTGTGTACACTGACCATGCTGCTCTAAAATATCTCCTCACAAAGTAGGATTCAAAACCCAGACTCATAAGATGGGTGTTGCTTCTGCAAGAGTTTGATATGGAAATAAGAGACAGAAAAGGGACAGAGAATCAAGTAGCTGATCACCTGTCCCGGATAGAACTAGTAGCAGGAGTATCCCTCCATCCTACTGATATCTCTGAAACCTTTCTGGATGAGCAATTATTTGCTATTCAGGAAGCTCCGTGGTTTGCAGACATTGCAAACTATAAGGCTCAGTAATGTCAAGCTATTGACAGTAAAGAAGTGCTTATTGGGAGGCAACTCAATCTTATTTATCTATGTTAATTACTTTTTCATTTTATTTTCCATTGTTATTTTATGTTTTCTTTAGGTTGATGATCATGTGGAGTCATAAAAATAGCTGTAGAATTAAAGCAGAATAAAAAACAGCATCAAAAATAGCACACCCTGGAGGACAGACTTACTGGTGTTTAAACGCCAATAAGAGTAGCAGAATGGGCATTAAACGCCCAGTCTGGCACCATTCTGGGCGTTTAACACCAGAAAGAAGCAACAAGCTGGCGTTTAACGCCAGAACAGAGCACCAAGTTGGCGTTAAACGACAGAAACAGGCTGTAACCTCGCGTTTAACGCCAAAATTGCACTCTAAGGGCGTTTTTCACGCCTAAATAGAGCAAGGATGGGAAGTCCTTGACCCCTCAGGATCTGTGGACCCCACAGAATCCCCACCAACCTCAACTCATTCTCTCTTCCCCAAGATCCCCACCTACCTCACCATTCAAATTCAAACCACACACCTCCATCTCCTCCACTTCTTCTTCTACTCCCTTCTTTCTTCTTTTGCTCGAGGACGAGCAAACCTTTTAAGTTTGGTGTGGAAAAAAGCATTGCTTTTTTATTTTTCCATAACCATTTATGACACCTAAGGCCGGAGAAACCTCTAGAAAGAGGAAATGGAAGGCAATTGCTTCCACCCCCGAGTCATGAGAGATGGAGAGGTTCATCTCAAGGGTCCATAGTTCAGTGGTAGAGCATTTGACTGCAGATCAAAGAGCCATGAGGGAGGAGCAACAAAGACAAGGAAGAGACATAGAGGAGCTCAAGAGAACCATTGGTTCTTCAAGAGATAGAAGACGCCACCCTCACTAAGGTGGACCCGTTTCTTAATCTCCTTGTTTATTTGTTTTTCTGTTTTCAGTTTTGAGCTTTATGTTTGACTATGTTTTGTGTCTTTACTACATGATCATTAGTGTCTAGTGTCTATGTCTTAAAGCTATGAATGTCCTATGAATCCATCACCTTTCTTAAATAAAAAATGCTTTAATTACAAAAGAACAAGAAGTACATGAATTTTGAATTCATTTGTGAGATTAGTTTAATTATTTTGATGTGGTGACAATACTTGCTACTTTCTGAATGAATGCTTGAACAGTGCATATGTCTTTTGAATTCGTTGTTTATGAATGTTAAAATTGTTGGTTCTTGAAAGAATAACAAAAAAGGAGAAATGTTATTGATAATCTAAAAAATCATAAAATTGATTCTTGAAGCAAGAAAAAGCAGTGAAGAACAAAGCTTGCGAAAAAAATAAATAAATAAAAGAAAGAAAAAGGAAAAGCAAGCAGAAAAAGCCAATAGCTCTTTAAACCAAATGGCAAGAGCAAAAAGCCAGTAACCCTTTAAACCAAAAGGCAAGGGTAATAAAAAGGATCCAAGGCTTTGAGCATTAATGGATAGGAGGGCCCAAAGGAATAAAATCCCGGCCTAAGCGGCTAAACCAAGCTGTCCCTAACCATGTGCTTGTGGCGTGAAGGTGTCAAGTGAAAAGCTTGAGACTGAGCGGTTAAAGTCGTGATCCAAAGCAAAAAGAGTGTGCTTAAGAACCCTGGACACCTCTAATTGGGGACTCTAGAAAAGCTGAGTCACAATCTGAAAAGGTTCACCCAGTTATGTGTCTGTGGCATTTATGTATCCAGTGGTAATATTGGAAAACAAAGTGCTTAGGGCCACGGCCAAGACTCATAAAGTAGCTGTGTTCAAGAATCAACATATTGAACTAGGAGAATCAATAACACTATCTGAATTCTAAGTTCCTATAGATGCTGATGAGCGGATAATTTATACGCTTTTTGGCATTGTTTTTACATAGTTTTTAGTATGATTTAGTTTGTTTTTAGTATAATTTTATTAGTTTTTAAATAAAATTCACATTTCTAGACTTTACTATGATTTTGTGTGTTTTTTTGTGATTTCAGGTATTTTCTGGCTGAAATTGAGGGACTTGAGCAAAAATCAGATTCAGAGGTTGAAGAAGGACTGCAGATGCTGTTGGATTCTGACCTCCCTACACTCAAAGTTGATTTTCTGGAGCTATAGAACTCCAAATGATGTGCTCTCAATTGCGTTGGAAAGTAGATATCCAGGGCTTTCCAGAAATATATAATAGTCCATACTTTTCCCGAGTTTAGATGACGCAAAATGGCGTTTAACGCAAGCTTCCTGCCCTATTCTAGAGTTAAACGCCAGAAACAGGTTGCAAAGTGGAGTTAAATGCCAGAAACAGGTTACAAACTGGTGTTCAACTCCAAGAGAAGCCTCTACACGTGAAAAGCTCAATGCTCAGCCCAAGCACACACCAAGTGGGCCCCAGAAGTGGATTTCTGCATCATTTACTCATTTCTGTAATCCCTAGTAACTAGTCTGATATAAATAGGACCCTTTACTTTTGTATTAGACATCTTTGATTAGTTTTATGCTATCTTAGACCTTTATGGAGGCTGGCCATTCTGCCATGCCTGGACCTTGTTCTTATGTATTTTCAACGGTAGAGTTTCTACACACCATAGATTAAGGTGTGGAGCTCTGCTGTTCCTCATGAATTAATGCAAAGTACTATTGTTTTTCTATTCAATCCAAGCCTATTTCTTATCTAAAATATACACTTGTTCTTCAACCTGAGGAAGGTGATGATCCGTGACACTCATCATTATTCTCACCTATGAACGCGTGCCTGACAACCACTTCCGTTCTACTTGCAATAGCTTAAGTGCATATCTCTTAGCCTCCTGGTTCATGACGCATGGTTGCCTTGCCTGACAACCGAGCCTTCCATTCCATGAGATCAGAGTCTTCGTGGTATAGGCTAGAATTATTGGCAGCCATTCTTGAGATCTAGAAAGTCTAAACCTTGTCTGTGGTATTCCGAGTAAGATCTGGGAAGGGATGGCTGTGACGAGCTTCAAACTTGCGAGTGCTGGGCGTAGTGACAGATGCAAAAGGATTACTGAATCCTATTCCAGTATGATCGAGAACCGACAGATGAATAGCCGTGCGGTGATAGCGCATTTTAGACCATTTTCACTCTGAGGATGGGATGTAGCCATTGACGACGGTGATGCCCTACATAACGCTTGCAATGGAAAGGAGTAGGAATGATTGGACGAAGACAGCAGGAAAGCAGAGGTTCAAGAGGAACAAAAGCATCTCTATACGCTTATCTGAAATTCTCACCAATGACTTACATAAGTATTTCTATCCTATTTTACGTTTTATTTATCTTTTAATTATCAAAACTCTATAACCATTTGAATCCGCCTGACTGAGATTTACAAGGTGACCATAGCTTGCTTCAAGCCGACAATCTCCATGGGATCGACCCTTACTCACGTAAGGTTTATTACTTGGACGACCCAGTGCACTTGCTTGTTAGTTGTGCGAAGTTGTGACAAAGTGTGATTCACGTTTGAGAGCACCAAGTCTTTGGCACCATTGTTGATGATCACAATTTCGTGCACCAAGTTCTATGGCTTCAGAATTTTTAAGAAAGAATTCTAGAGTTAAATGCCAAATTATTTGGTAATAAGACTTGGGAAGATGAACCTCCCTTGCTCACCAATGAACTGAATGCATTGGATAGGCAGAAATTACCTCAAAAGAAACGGGATCCTGGTAAATTCCTAATTCCCTGTAACATAGGCACCATGACCTTTGAGAAGGCTCTATGTGACCTGGGGTCAGAAATAAACTTAATGCCACTCTCTGTAATGGAGAAACTTGGGATCTTTGAGGTGCAAGCTGCCAGAATCTCATTAGAGATGGCAGACAACTCAAGAAAAGAGGCTTATGGACTAGTAGAGGACGTGCTAGTAAAGGTTGAAGGCCTTTACATCCCTGCTGATTTTATAATCCTAGACACTGGGAAGGATGAGGATGAATCCATCATCCTTGGAAGACCCTTCCTAGCCACAGCAAGAGCTGTGATTGATGTGGACAGAGGAGAGTTGGTCCTTCAACTGAATGAGGACAACCTTGTGTTTAAAACTCAAGGATCTCCTTCTGTAACCATGGAGAGGAAGCATGAAAAGCTTCTCTCACTACAGAGTCAACCAAAGCCCCCACAGTTAAACTCTAAGTTTGGTGTTGGGAGACCACAACCAAACTCTAAGTTTAGTGTTGCACCCCCACATTCAAACTCTAAGTTTGGTGTTGGGAGGTTCCAACCTTGCTCTGATTATCTGTGAGGCTCCATGAGAGCTCACTGTCAAGCTATTGACATTAAAGAAGCACTTGTTGGGAGGCAACCCAATGTTATTTAATCATATCTATTTTATTTTCTTTTTGTTATTTCGTGTTTTATTAGGTTGATGATCATGTGGAGTCACAAAAACTACTGAAAAATCAAAAACAGAATGAAAAACAGCATTAAAAATAGCACACCCTGGAGGAGGAGCATTCTGGCGTTTAAACGCCAGAAACAAGCATCTGTCTGGCGTTTAACGCCAGAAACAAGCACCAAGCTGGCGTTTAACGCCAGAAACAAGCATCTACCTGGCGTTAAACGCCAGAAACAGGCTACATTTGGGCGTTTAACACCAGAAACAAGCAGCAATCTGGCGTTAAACACCAGGATTGCACAACAAGGGTGTTTTACACGCCTAATTGGAGCAGGGATGTTAAGTCCTTGGCCCACTGGATCTGTTGACCGCACAGGATCCCTACAGGATCTGTGGACCCCACAGGATCCCCACCACTTCTTCTCTCCTCTTCACAGCTTTTCATAACTCTCTTCCCCAAATACCCTTCACCAATCACCTCACTCACTCTTCCCCATCATCTCTTCACCACTCACATCCATCCACTCTTCCCCATAAACCCCACCTACCTCCAAAATTCAAACTCTTTTCCCTCCCAAACCCAACACTAATGGCCAAACCCTAAACCTTCTCCACTCCTATATAAATCACTCATTCCTTCTTCATTTTCACATAACACAACCCTTTCTTCTTACCATTGGCCGAATACACACCTCTCTCCCTCTCTTCCATTCTTCTTCTTCTTCTCCTTCTTTCCCTCTTCTTTTGCTCGGGGACGAGCAAACATTTTAAGTTTGGTGTGGTAAAAAGCATTGCTTTTGTTTTTCCGTAACCATTAATGGAACCTAAGACCAGAGAAACCTCAAGAAAGAGGAAAGGGAAGGCAATTGCTTCCACCTCTGAGTCATGGAAGATGGAGAGATTCATCTCAAAGGTTCATCAAGACCACTTCTATAAAGTTGTGGCCAAGAAGAAAGTGATCCCTGAGGTTCCTTTTAAGCTCAAAAAGAATGAGTATCCGGAGATCCTAATGGTTCAAGAGTTCTATGCAAACACATGGATCACTAGGAACCATGATCAAGGTGTGAACCTGAATCCAAAGCATTGGCTTACCATGGTTCGGGGGAAATACTTATATTTCAGTCCAGAAAATGTAAGGCTGGCGTTCAACTTGCAAATGATGGAAGAAAACGCACGCCCCTACACTAGAAGGGTCAACTTTGATCAAAGGTTGGACCAAGTCCTCATGGACATATGTGTAGAAGGATCTCAATGGAAGGTTGACTCAAGAGGCAAGCCGGTTCAATTGAGAAGACTGGACCTTAAGCCTGTAGCTAGAGGATGGTTGGAGTTCATTCAACGCTCAATCATTCCTACTAGCAACCGGTCTGAAGTTACTGTAGACCGGGCCATCATGATCCATAGTATCATGATTGGGGAGGAAGTGGAGGTTCATAAGATTATACCTCAAGAACTCTACAAGGTGGCTGACAAGTCCTCCACTTTGGCAAAGTTAGCCTTTCCTCACCATGAAATCCCTGAGATACCTCAAGGGATGCACTTCCCTCCACAAAACTATTGGCAGCAAATTAACACTTCCCTAGGAGAATTAAGTTCCAACATGGGACAACTAAGGATGGAGCACTAAGATCACTCCATCATCCTCCATGAAATTAGAGAAGATCAAAGAGCTATGAGGGAGGAGCAACAAAGACAAGGAAGAGACATAGAGGTGCTCAAGAGCACCATTGGTTCTTCAAGAAGAGGAAGACGTCACCCTCACTAAGGTGGACCCATTCCTTAATCTCCTTGTTCTTACTTTCTGTTTTTCGTTTACTATGCTTCATGTTTATTTATGTTTGTGTCTTTACTATATGATCATTAGTGTCTAAGTGTCTATGTCTTAAAGGTATGAATGTCCTATGAATCCATCACCTCTCTTAAATGAAAAATGTTCTAAAAACAAAAGAACAAGAAGTACAGGGTTTCGAATTCATCCTTGAAACTAGTTTAATTATTTTGATGTGGTGACAATACTTTTTGTTTTCTGAATGAATGCTTGAACAGTGCATATGTCTTTTGAAATTGTGGTTTATGAATGTAAAATATGTTGGCTCTTGAAAGAATGATGAAAAAGGAGAAATGTTATTTGACGATCTGAAAAATCATAAAATTGATTCTTGAAGCAAGAAAAAACAGTGAATACAAAGCTTGTAGAAAAAAAAAGAAAGAAAAATGGCAAAAAAAAAAGAGAAAGAAAAAGAAAAAGCAAGCAGAAAAAGTCAATAGCCCTTAAAACCAAAAGGCAATGGTAATAAAAAGGATCCAAGGCTTTGAGCATCAGTGGATAGGAGGGTCTAAAGGAATAAAATCCTGGCCTAAGCGGCTAAACCAAGCTGTCCCTAACCATGTGCTTGTGGCGTGAAGGTGTTAAGTGAGAACTTGAGACTGAGCGGTTAAAGTCGAGGTCCAAAGCAAAAAAAAGAGTGTGCTTAAGAACCTTGGACACCTCTAATTGGGGACTGTAGCAAAGCTGAGTCACAATCTGAAAAGGTTCACCCAGTTATGTGTCTGTGGCATTTATGTATCCGGTGGTAATACTAGAAAACAAAGTGCTTAGGGCCACGGTCAAGACTCATAAAGTAGCTGTGTTCAAGAATCAACATACTGAATTAGGAGAATCAATAACACTATCTAAATTCTAGGTTCCTATAAATGCCAATAATTCTGAACTTCAATGGATAAAGTGAGATGCCAAAACTATTCAAGAGGCAAAAAGCTGCTAGTCCCGCTCATCTGATTGGAGCTAAGTTTCACTGATATTTTGGAATTTATAGTATATTCTATTCTTTTTATCCTATTTGATTTTCAGTTGCTTGGGGACAAGCAACAATTTAAGTTTGGTGTTGTGATGAGCGGATAATTTATATGCTTTTTGGCATTGTTTTTACATAGTTTTTAGTATGATTTAGTTAGTTTTTAGTATAATTTTATTAGTTTTTAAATAAAATTCACATTTCTAGACTTTACTATGAGTTTGTGTGTTTTTCTGTGATTTCAGGTATTTTCTGGCTGAAATTGAGGGACTTGAGCAAAAATCAGATTCAGAGGTTGAAGAAGAACTGCAGATGCTGTTGGATTCTGACCTCCCTGCACTCAAAGTGAATTTTTTGGAGCTACAGAACTCCAAATGACGCGCTCTCAACTGCGTTGGAAAGTAGACATCCAGGGCTTTCCATAAATATATAATAGTTCATACTTTACCCGAGTTTAGACAATGCAAACTGGCGTTTAACGCCAGCTTCCTGCCCTATTCTGGAGTTAAACGCCAGAAACAGGTTGTAAAGTGGAGTTAAACGCCAGAAACAGGTTACAAACTAGCGTTCAACTCCAAGAGAAGCCTCTACACGTGTAAATCTCAATGCTCAGCCCAAGCACACACCAAGTGGGCCCCAGAAGTGGATTTCTGCATCATTTACTCATTTCTGTAAACCCTAGTAACTAGTCTGATATAAATAGGACCCTTTACTTTTGTATTAGACATCTTTGATCAGTTTTATGCTATCTTAGACCTTTATGGAGGCTGGCCTTTCGGCCATGCCTGGACCTTGTTCTTATGTATTTTCAACGGTAGAGTTTCTACACACCATAGATTAAGGTGTGGAGCTCTACTGTTCCTCATGAATTAATGCAAAGTACTATTGTTTTTTCTATTCAATTCAAGCCTATTTCTTATCTAAGATATACACTTGTTCTTCAACCTGAGGAAGGTGATGATCCGTGACACTCATCATTATTCTCACCTATGAACGCGTGCCTGACAACCACTTCCGTTCTACTTGCAATAGCTTAAGTGCATATCTCTTAGCCTCCTGGTTCATGACGCATGGTTGCCTCGCCTGACAATCGAGCCTTCCATTCCATGAGATCAGAGTCTTCGTGGTATAGGCTAGAATTATTGGCGGCCATTCTTGAGATCTGAAAAGTCTAAACCTTGTCTGTGGTATTCCGAGTAGGATCCGGGAAGGGATGGCTGTGACGAGCTTCAAACTCGCGAGTGCTGGCCTTAGTCTTAGATGCAAAAGGATTACTGAATCCTATTCCAGTATGATCGAGAACCGACAGATGAATAGCCGTGCGGTGACAGCGCATTTTGGACCATTTTCACTGTGAGGATGGGATGTAGCCATTGACAACGGTGATGTGCTACATAACGCTTGCAATAGAAAGGAGTAGGAATAATTGGATGAAGACAACAGGAAAGCAGAGGTTCAGGAGGAACAAAAGCATCTCCATACGCTTATCTGAAATTCTCACCAATGAATTACATAAGTATTTCTATCCTATTTTACATTTTATTTATCTTTTAAATATCAAAACTCTATAACCATTTGAATCCGCCTGACTGAGATTTACAAGGTGACCATAGCTTTGTTCAAGCCGACAATCTCCGGTGGTCGACCCTTACTCACGTAAGGTTTATTACTTGAACGACCTAGTGCACTTGCTGGTTAGTTGTGTGAAGTTGTGACAAAGTGTGATTCACGTTTGAGAGCACCAAGTCTTTGGCGCCATTGTTGATGATCACAATTTCGTGCACCAAATGCCAACCATTCTGAACTTCAAAGGATAAAGTGAGGTGCCAAAACTGTTCAGAGACAAAAAGCTACTAGTCCCGCTCATCTAATTGGAGCTAAGTTTCATTGATATCTTGGATTTATAGTATATTCTCTTCTTTTTATCCTATTTGATCTTCAGTTGCTTGGGGACAAGCAACAATTTAAGTTTGGTGTTGTGATGAGCGGATAATTTATACACTTTTTGGCATTGTTTTTAGGTAATTTTTAGTAAGATTTAGTTAGTTTTTACTATGTTTTTATTAGTTATATGAAAAGTTCACATTTCTGGACTTTACTATGAGTTTGTGTGTTTTTCTGTGATTTCAGGTATTTTCTGGCTGAAATTGAGGGACCTGAGCAAAAATCTAATTCAGAGGCTGAAAATGGACTACAGATGCTGTTGGATTCTAACTTCCCTGCACTCGAAATGGATTTTCTAGAGCTACAGTAACCCAATTGGCGCGCTCTTAATTGCGTTGGAAAGTAGACACCCAAGGCTTTCCAGCAATATATAATAGTCCATACTTTATCCGAGTTTTGATGACGCAAAATGGCGTTCAAATGCCAACTTCCTGCCCTATTCTGAAGTTAAACTCCAGAAACAGGTTACAAACCAGAGTTAAACGCCACAAATACGCTGCAACATGGCGTTTAACTTCAAGAGAAGCATCTACACGTGTAAAGCTCAATGCTCAGCCCAAGCACACACCAAGTGGGCCCCGGAAGTGGATTTCTGCACTATCTGCACTTAGTTACTTATTTTCTGTAACCCTAGCTACTAGTTTAGTATAAAAACAACTTTTAGAGACATACTATGTACCTCATGACATTTTCACATCTGAATTTTGTATCCTCTATAGAATGAGTCTCTAAACTCCATGGTTGGGGGTGAGGAGCTCTGCTGTGTCTCGATGGACTAATGCAATTACTTCTGTTTTCTATTCAATCACGCTTGTTTCTGTTCTAAGATACTCGCTCGTACTTAACCATGATGAATGTGATGATCTGTGACACTCATCACCATTCTCAACCTATGAATGTGTACCTAACAACCACTTCCGTTCTACCTTAGATTGAGTGTGTATCTCTTTGATTCCTGGTTTACGTGTTTGATTGCATCTTCTGACAACAGAGCATTCGAATCCGTGAGATCAGAGTCTTCGTGGTATAGGCTAGAATTACTGGCGACCATTCCTGAGATCTAGAAAGTCTAAACCTTGTCTGTGGTATTCCGAGTAGGATCTGGGATGGGATGACTATGATGAGCTTCAAACACACGAGTGCTGGGCGTAGTGACAGGCGCAAAAGGATCAATGGATCCTATTCCAACATGAGTGAGAACCGGAAGATGATTAGCCGTGCGGTGACAGCACATTTGGACCATTTTCACTGAGAGGATGGATGGTAGCCATTGACAACGGTGATCCACCAACATAGAGCTTGCCATGGAAGGAGCCTTGCGTGCGTAAAGAAGAAGACAGTAGGAAAGTAGGGATTCGGAAGACAAAGCATCTCCAAATCCTCAATCTGTTCTCCATTACTGCATAACAAGTATTATTTAATTTATGCTATTTACTCTTCATAAACCCAATCATTTTTATTACTAATTTCCCGACTAAGAGTTATAAAATAACCATAGCTTGCTTCAAGCCGACAATCCCCGTAGGATCGACCCTTACTCACGTAAGGTATTACTTGGACGACCCAGTGCACTTGCTGGTTAGTGGTACGAGTTGTGAAAAGTATGATTTACAATTTCGTGCACCACCTGGCACTCCAGTCCTTCCTATGAGGTTTTACTATCTTTTCCAGAATACGCTTTATCTCTCTGTTAGAACTTCTGCTTGCCCATTGGTCTGGGATGGTAAGCTGTTGCTACTTTGTGAATTATCCCATGCTTCTTCAGTAATCCTATTAGTCTCCTGTTACAAAAGTGAGTGCCTTGATCACTCACGATTGCTCGTGGTGATCCAAAGTGGCAAATAATATGGTTTCTAACAAAGGAAACAACAGTGTTAGCATCATCAATACGGGTAGGGATTGCTTCCACCCATTTGGAAACATAATTTACAGCTAATAGTATATAAAGGTAACCATTAGAATTTGGAAATGGACCCATGAAGTCAATGCCCCAAACATAAAAAATTTCACAGAAAAGCATAATCTGTTGAGGCATCTCATCCCTCTTGGATATACTACCAAACCTTTGGCAAGGGGAACAAGAAATTACAAAACCCAACATCGTCTTTAAAAAGAGTAGGCCACCAAAATCCACAGTCTAGAATTTTTCTAGCTGTTCTTTGAGGGCCAAAATGTCCTCCACTCTCAGATGAGTGGCAGGCCTCTAAAATAGACTGAAATTCTGATTGAGGCACACACCGTCTAATTACCTGGTCAGCACCACACCTTCATAAATATGGGCCATCCTATATATAATATTTGGACTCACTTTTTAGCTTGTCTCTTTGATGCTTAGTGAAATTTGGAGGAAAAGTGTGGCTAACTAGATAATTAGCTACAGGTGCATACCAAGGAACTACTTCAGATATTGCATGTAAGCTATCGAATAGGAAAGTATCATTTATAGGAGTGGAGTCATCCTTAATGTGCTCAAGGTGACTCAAGTGGTCTGCCACTAAATTTTGGTTACCACTCCTATCCTTAATTTCTAAATCAAATTCTTGCAGCAGCAGTATCCAACGTATTAGCCTTGGTTTGGATTCCTTTTTAGCTAATAAATATTTTAGAGCTGCATGGTCTGAGTACACTATTACCTTAGTACCAAGCAAATACGCTCGAAATTTATCCAGAGCAAAAACAATAGCAAAAAGCTCTTTTTCAGTAGTAGTGTAATTAGATTGAGCAGCATCTAAAGTCTTAGACGCATAAGCAATTACAAAAGGATCCTTACCTTCGCGCTGAGCCAATGCCGCTCCCACTGCATGGTTGGAAGCATCACACATAATTTTAAATGGCTGGCTCCAGTCTGGTCCTCTCACAATTGGAGCTTGAGTTAGGACAATCTTTAGCTTATCAAACGCTTGCATGCAATCCTCACTGAACTCGAACTCTATATCTTTCTGCAGCAATCTGGATAAAGGCAATGCTACCTTACTGAAGTCCTTAATGAATCTCCTGTAAAAACCTGCATGGCCAAAGAACGAACGGACTTCCCTCACGGAGGAGGGGTAAGGTAAACTATAAATGACATCTACCTTTGCTGGATCTACAGAAATGCCAGTATTAGACACAACATGTCCTAGTATAATTCCTTGTTTTACCATAAAGTGACATTTTTCAAAATTCAATACAAGGTTTGTACTAACACACCTGTCTAATACTCTAGATAAACTATCCAAGCAAAGGCTAAATAAATCACTATATACGCTAAAATCATCCATTAAAACTTCCATACAGTTCTCAATAAGATCTAAAAAGATACTCATCATGCATCTTTGGAAAGTAGCAGGTGCATTGCACAAGCCAAAAGGCATTCTTTTATAAGCATACGTTCCAAAGGGACATGTAAAAGTGGTCTTCTCCTAATCTTCAGGAGCTATATGAATTTGAAAATATCCTGTATAACCATCTAAAAAGCAATAATGGGATTTACCTGACAGGCGATCAATCATCTGATCAATGAATGGCAATGGGTAATGATCCTTGCGAATGGCTTGGTTGAGATGCCTATAGTCAATGCAAACTCTCCATGAATTCTGCACTCTAGTTGTCAGGAGCTCTTCGTGCTCATTCTTTATTGTTGTGACTCTAGACTTCTTGGGCACCACTTGTACTGGACTGACCCATTCACTGTCTGAGATGGGTAAATGATATCTGCTTCAAGTAGTCTGGTTACTTCTTTCTTGACAACTTCTAAGATGGTGGGATTCAATCTTCTTTGAGGCTGATGGATAGCCTTTGCTCCCTCTTCTAAGAATATTCTGTGCTCACAAACTTGGGGACGGATACCTACTATGTCCGCCAAGCTCCATCTAATTGCTTTCTTATGTTTTCTCAGCACACTGAGCAGTTGCTCTTCTTGTTGAGAGGTGAGTTCCCCTGCAATGATAACTGAGAATTTTTTATTATCCTCAAGGTAAGCATACTTGAGGTGTGGAGGGAGGGGATTTAATTCTGATTTAGGCTCTTTTCTAGGCTTTGGATCATTCGGGTCTAGTGATAATGGCAAAGTGTCCTCATTGTGTTCATAAGGTGTCCCCACACTTGGACCTTGCTCTATGTGCTTCTCTTCTATTTCTTCTTGGTGAACTTCAGCTACAGTTTCATCAATGATGTCGCACTGGAAGATAGAATGATCTTCCAGAGGGTGCTTCATAGCTTCATTTAAACTAAAACTCACTGTTCTGCCATCTATCTCAAAGGAGTAAGTTCATGAGAATGCATCCAGCTTGAACTTTGAAGTCTTCAGGAATGGTCTTCCAAGCAGGATTGATGATGGTCTTCCTGAGTCATTAGGGGGCATTTCCAGGATATAGAAGTCAATAGGAAATGTGAGCCCCTTAATGCTCACTAATACATCTTCAGCAATTCCAACTACTGTAATAATGCTTTTATCTGCTAACACAAAATGAGCTGCCGACCTTTTTAAGGGAGGGAGCCTCAAAGTATCATATATAGACAATGGCATTATACTAACACATGCTCCTAAATTGCACATGCAATCAGAAAATATTACACCCCCTATGGTACAGTTAACCATACATGGACCCGAATCACTACATTTTTCAGGTATACCTCCCATTAAAGTAGATATAGAACTACCTAAAGGAATTGTTTCTAATTCATTAATTTTATCTTTTGTATGCACAAATCTTTTAGAAACTTTGCATATTTCGGTACCTGCTGAATGACATAAAAAAGGGGAACAGTTACCTCAACCTTTTTGAATATTTCTACCATTTTAGGATCAAGTTCCATCTACTTTCTGGGCTTCCTTGCAAGTTGTGGAAATGGCATAGGAAGGGCGTTACTTGCAGCCTCTGCATCCTTTGGTGCTTCATTCTGTGGTTGAACTGCTTCTTCTTCAACTATGTCTTGTACGTCCTCTTCCTCTTCAGCATCTTCCACTTCCATTACATTCTCAGTTGGGGCGTGTTCTGGTAGGCTTGGCTCCTCATTGTTCCTCTCTTGCAGTGTGGTTCCAGACCTCAAAGTAATGGCGTTGATGCCACCCTTGGGGTTAGGTAAGGGTTGAGAAGGAATTCCACTGGAGCTTAAAGGTTGGTTAATGGGAGTAGGTAATGAATCTATCCTGGAGGTGAGAGCTTGTAAGGTGGCATTCAGACCATTTAATGTAGAGTTTAGCTGTGTCTACATATCTTGTTGTCCTTGTGCAAGAGAACGAAGCATCTCGTCATTTGATGAGGAATTAGGATAGGTGATCTGGGGAACTTGTTGTTGGTTGTGATGGGATCCTTGGGACTGTCTTTAGTGAGGTGCTCTATAAGGTTGGTTCTGATTTTGCTGCCTGTTATTGTTATTCTACCTCTGGTTTCCATTGTTATCTCTGCCCCCTCTTTTATAGTTGTCCCTCAAATCTTGGTTGGAGTTGTCTTGCCATCCTTGGTTATAGTTTCCACCTTAGTTGTAGTTGCCACCTTGTTGGTTGTATCCTTGATTTGGGCGGTCATAGAAGTTATGAGTGGCTGCCACAGTGTTGTTTTCCTGTTGGAGCTGCAGACATTCATCAGTATAATGACTATAATCAGCACAGATCCCGCATACTCTTTGTGGAACCAACTGTTGGCTTTGTTGTGGTGGGGATGGTTGAGCTTTATGTGCTTGTTGTTGATTTAACTACATCTGTTTCAGTAGGTTGGTCATTTCACATATACTCTGTGTAAGAGCAGTAGTCTCACCGCTAGAAGAAACTTTGGCAACAGCCTTGGGATGGTTTTTCCTATGCTTGTGGTTCCGAGCAGACTCAGCCAGGTCGGTGATCAGTTGCCATGCTTCATCTGTAGTTTTGTACTTTTTCAGGGAACCATTACTCGCACCATCCAATGTGGTCTTATCCTGAGGCTTCATGCCTTGTGTGAAGTAGCTGATCAACACCAACTTGTCAATCATGTGGTGGGGGCATGCGTCCAGGAGATTGTTGAAGTGCTCCTAATATTCGTAGAGAGTCTCGAATTTGCCTTGAATAATCATTGAGATCTCTTTCCTCAATCTATCAATAACTTCAGCTGGAAAGTATTTCTCCAAGAATTCTCTTCTAAGCGTATCCCAGTTAGTAACAGTCGCTTCAGGTTGAGTGTAGTACCATTCCCTCGCCTTTCCCTCAAGAGAAAATGGGAAGGCAGTTAACAGAATAGAGGTTTCATCTGCACCATGACGCCTAACAGTAGAACAGGCTGTCTAGAAATCCCTAAGGTGCTTGATAGGCTCTTGAGCAGGTAAGCCATAAAATTTGGGCATCAAATTGATTAGTGCAGTCTTTAGTTCAAAATCTGTAGCCAGATTTGGATGACGCACTAGATACGGTTGCAGGGTGAAGTCTGTGGCTCCTACCTCCTAGAGAGTAATCCTCCTAGGTGCTGCCATGTTATCTCGCTCTCAGATGGCGGTTCATATTCGTCCTCAGATGAAACTGGTGAATTGATAACAATCACTTCACCACCCTCAGAGGTTAGCCGATGTCGAGCTCGCCTAATACGTGAAAGAGTTCTTTCAATTTCAGGATCAAAAGCGGCTAAGCTCAGATTAGGCAGTGAACGCGTTATTCAATGAGAAAGACATATAGCTCATGGTAACAAAATAAAAATAAAATATGCAAATAAATAAAAATATGTACACTAATTAATAATCTAGCACATCATTGTGAACTCCCCGGCAATGGCGCCAAAAAATTGATGGGGGCGGAAATTGACCAGCTAAGAAATTAATAAACGAAATGCATTGCAAGTACAGTTCTTAACCAGCTAAAATTTGCTTATCAATTTAAAAAGGGTTGTCATAAAAATTAGAATTAAAAATACTGGGAGTATGAATCTCAGGTCGTCTCCCAACGAGTTGCAGGAAAGAATGCTATTTTATTAACTAGGAATTTTCCGAGAGTTTTGAGAGTTGAATAATGATGAGAAATTGAATAAGTATAAATTAGAACAATAAAAATAAAGTAAGAATAATTATTGATATTCTAAATAAAAAGCCTTGACTGGGGGAATGATTAATTGGAAGTTCTATCCTTGTTGGGATCTCTTAACTGTAGTGTTAAAAAGGTTGTTGTTTTCACTTAATTATCCATTACTAAATAAAGGAAAGTCAAGTGATTAAGCTAACCCTTATTCGCAAATCCTAGTCCTCTCCCTTAGGAAGGTCTAGCATTAGTAAATACATAACTAGCCAACAACGTTCAATTTAATTGACACTTAAGCCTTCCAACTCAAGTGTTTCCATTTAATCATCCCCCATGTCAAGTAGAAAAACTACTCCATTGACATGGATATAATACTCATAAAAATATAAGAAGACATAATAAATTAATTAAAATAAAATAGAATATTAAAATTAATTCAAAAGTGAAAGTAACTCTATATATTAATAAATCCAAAATATAACATAATTATCTGAATAGGATTAACGAATAACTGAAAAGAGTAAAGGAATAAGGAAACAAACTAAAGTAGTAACTTCAATGGAGGTGATGACTCTTCAACATCCAAAATCCAAAGCAAAAGCATAAACTATGAATGTAAGGCAAATCTAGATTTAGATCTAAGACTAAAAGTATTCCTAATATCAATGTATCTGAATGTGTATTTATTGCCTCCTAAGTCTCTGCATGTTCCCTGGTTTTATTCTGTGTTTCTGGGCCGAAAACTGGGTTAAAACGCGGCCCGAAATCGTCCCCAGCGTATTCTGTTATTTCTGCAGATCGCGCAGGTCACCCGTACGTGTCGTCCACGCGTTCGCGTCATTTAGCGATTTTTCTTGTCACGTGTACGCATCATCCACGCGTTCGCGTCATTTGTGCAGACTCCAATCCACGCGTACACGTCAGGCACACGTTCGTGTCGTTGCGATTTCTTCATTTCGCGCGCTCGCGTGAGCCATGCGCTCGCATCAGTGTTCGCTGGTTATCTCCTTAGTTTCTTGTGTTCCTTCCATTTTTGCAAGCTTCCTCTCCATTCTCTGAGCCATTCCTGCCCTATGAAGCCTGAAACACTTAACACACGGATCACGGCATCGAATGGTATAAAGGAGAGTTAAAATGTACTAATTAAAGGTTTCTAGGAAGCAAGTTTTCAACCATAAACAATACTAGGAAGAAATTATAAAATCATGCAATTCATATGAATAAGTAGGTAATGGCTTGATAAAAACCACTCAATTAAATACAATATAAATCATAAAATAGTGATTTATCAAGGTCCTTGTCTTCATTCATCTTTACATGCACACCATTCATTCCCATACTCTCAAGAGCATCTTCACCATCTATTCTTCAACAAATTTGCTATAAATAAGCCCCCCACATTGCAACCGTGTTGCATCCTTCCACCCATACTCCTTTTTGCATCCTAGAGTTTAGTTCCTACATTCCTTAAGAGCATAAGCTAGTAACCGTGTTCGGTTTGCTCCAAACCTTACTTGTTCTCTTTGATTTCATATCCTTGCTTCACCTTTAAGCCAAACTCTCACTCTAGGCCAAACTCCCACTCTACAAGCCACATCAGTCACCCTTCCTCACCATTCTTCACCCCTCTATTCGGCCAACACTCAAGGCAACCATGGCGTCTTCATCAATCTTCAAAAGAAGGAGAGGAAATGAACCTGTTGTTGAGGAAAGTAAGGGCAGCTATGACCAATGGAAGTTTAAATCATGGTTCCAACAAATGCAATTTTAGTGGATGAAAGCCAAAGGGATACTTCCAAAGATCCCTTTCTAGCTTCCCGATGATGAATGCCCCAAAATAAAAGCCAAAATTAGAAAGAGGAAATGGGATGCTCTTACCTCACCAATCACCAGGATAAATGCAAGCATCATATGGGAATTTTATGCCAACACAGCAAGGCTGGATATAACCATTGCTCCAACTTGCAAGAGTTATGTAAGGGATGTGGAGGTGAATTTTAGTCCAAAGACCATCATGAAGGTCTTAGGACTGAGGGCTGCACACTTTGATGAACTAGGTTATCAAGAGAGAATAAATTATGATCTAGATTATTATGAAATTGCTGGTGATAGCTGTGAGATTAATGCTGACTGGGAGAGGGACAATCATAGAAGGTACAAACATTTGAAAAGGAGGGATCTCTCCCCTGAAGCAAAAAGGTGGTATGAGCTTATAAGGAGATCAATATTGGGCATTGTGAACACCTCAGAAGTTAACAAGAAAAGGGCCATCATGCTGCACTGCATAATGGTAGGAGGGGAGATAAAGGTCCACGAGATCATTGCAAAGGATATTCAAGAGATCTCAGAGAAGAATTCAAAAGAAGCTTGGTTATACTACCCAAGCACCATCATGCGGTTATGCATAAAAGTAAGGGTACCACTAGAGGATCCGAATCCAATTTAGTTGAACCCGGGCATACCAATGACCCTGGAAAGAATGATGAATATCACAGTTGCCTAGCAACAGAGGAGACTATAGAGGAGAAGAAGAGAAGAAGTACTAATGGAAGAACAACAAGAGGAGAAACAGGTAGAACAACAATTTCAGGGACAAGCTTCTAGTGCACTGGATTTAAGCCAGATTCAAAATGTCATTGCAGAAATGTCCCAGCAATATTTGAGGGCTCAACATAAGAAAAATATGAGAGCTCGGGAGCAGCAGGAGAACTGGCAGCTGAAAATGATGGAGAGACAAGAAGACTTTCAAGCAAGACTACTGGATCAACATAAGGAGCAATCAAATCAATTACAAGAGTCTTTCAATAAAATATCTGAACGACAAGATCAGCTTGAGGAATATCTTCAAGACCTTAGGGAATGGAAGAATCTCTATCATACAGCTGGGGAGGCCAGGAACAGGGACAAAGTGGAATATGATGTAAACACAAAAGCGAGTCTAGACTACATAACCTGCAGCATGCCACTATTAAACAGAGGAATCAAACCATATCAAGAATACACTGAACTAATGGATTTTCATCTGGCTCAAGCAAAAAGCAAGCAGGAAAGAATGAAGCAACACTTGGTGGATGTTGGACTGTGGGATGAGGAGAGATTTGGGACTGAAGAACAGTTAAAAGAAAGAAGAAGCAAGAAGAAGTAAGATGTGAAGAACAAAGGAAAGCAACCAAAGGATTGAAAGGTGGTGTTGCTCTTTGTCTATCAATAAGAAAGAACATGCTTTCATTTTACTTTTAAGTAGTTTGCACTTTGTCTTCTGTTTTTCTAAATTTTCAAAATAAATGTTCTAGTATAAGTGTTTGCTTTACTTTCATCTGCTTGAATGTTTGTCTTGTACCCCCTTTTGCATAATAAAAGAAATGGTTAAAACAAAAGCTGAAAAAGTCCAATATGGTAGACATTAAAATAAGGCCCAGTGGTGGTAATTGCTTGATTAGTTGGTAAGCTTAATAATAAAAGCTGCAAGGTAGAATGTCTCTTTCAAGTATAAACTTAGTTACTGCTATGAACCTTTAATGAATAAATGTCCTTGGAAGAAAAGAAAAAGTAAGAAGGAAAGAAAGAAAAGCCAAGAATTGGCAACAAACAAATGAAAGAAACAAAGAATAAAAGCTAGACACCAATAGCTTGGACCTTAAGACATATGCATGTGGTGTCTTTGTACTGGGATCTGCTTGGATGATTAGGTTCTAAGGAGTGTCTCAACACTTGGTAACTTGGGTTAACTAACCCAGGATTATCAACCAAAAGTCTATTATCAAGAACAACCTAGTTACAAGACATTTAGTAGCCCAAAGAGGTGCTGGGCACCAATGTTCTTAAGAAGAATTGTGAGCTAAGTGTCTGTAGTGAAGATGTGTTGATTGAAAATTGAGCCAAGAAGCTGAGGCAACACTTGACACTGAGCTACAATTGAAAAATAAGTTTCTAAAGAAAGGAAAAGAAAGAAAATCTCACAAGGACCAATACAGAATAAGGTCTTATAGCAGCAACTCTAAGTAACACTCAAGGGGACATTTCACATTCGGAAGTTGACAATAATTGAGATGCATTCTATCTACATAAAACCCCATGAGCCAAATTCAATTAGTTACTAATAAGGACATATATGCTTATCTGTTTTCATGCCTTTTTCTTATTTTAGTGCTTCCTTGGGTACAAGCAAGATTTAAGTTTGGTGTTGTGATGACAAGTCATCTTATGCTAGTTTCACAAGCATTTTTCTCTTGTTTCATTAAGTTTTTATGCACTTCTTGCACAATAAGTAAGCAATTGGATTGAAATTTTATGCATTTCGTAAGTCAATTAAACATGGTTGTTTATGTGCTTTTTCATACAGTTTTATGCTACTTTTACTAGATGTTATGAATGATGCAAATACCTTATGATTACAGCAAAATTTGAGGCAATTGTTTGATTGATTGTAGGTGGAAATAAGGCAAGAAAGAAGTAAGAAATAAGAGGAGGAAACAAAGCAAAAAAGTATTGAAGAAAAGAGGGAGATGCAACGTTGGTGGTAACGTTGATCCACCAACATTGCAGGCAACATTTTTGGAAGAAAAAAATGGTGCCAACGTTGAGGGCAATGTTGGTGATCCAACGTTGCCTCAAACGTGGAGTTGGAAAATTTTTCAAAACTACTGGTGCTGGCGTTGGAGGGATGATAAACCACTATTTTATGGTTTATCTTATGCTCAATTGAGTGGTTTTTATCAACTCTTTTCCCACTTATTCATAATATTCGCATGTTTTACGTTTTCCTTCCTGATTTTGTGCTATGATTGAAAACATGCTTCTTTGGACTTATATTTGCTAATATTAATCCTCTCTTATTACCATTCGATGCCTTGATATGTGTGTTAAGTGCTTTCAGAGATTACAGGGCAGGAATGACTTAGAGGATGGAAAGGAAGCATGCAAAAGTGGAAGGAATACAAGAAGTTGAAGAAAATGCTAAGCTGTCCAGCCTGACCTCTTCGCACTCAAACGGTCATAACTTGAGCTACAGAGGTCTAAACGACGCGGTTCTAGTTGCATTAAAAAGCTAACGTCTGGGGTTTCGATTTGATATATAATATACCATAGTTGCTCTGACGCTAGGCGACGCAAACGCGCGATCTATGCGGATGCATCGCAATGACGAAAATTAGCGTGGCAGATTTTTTTCTCTAGCGATTTCTGGGCTGTTTTCGACCCAGTTTGCGGCCCAGAAAACACAGATTAGAGGCTATAAAGTGGGAGAATCCATACAACTCATGAATGCTTTTATAATTCATAATTTTTAGTTTTAGATGTAGTTTCAGAGAGAGAGGTTCTCTCCTCTCTCTTAGGATTAGTATTTAGGATTTCTCTTAATTTTAGGATTGCTTCTCAATCCCAGGTTCAATGTTCTTCTACTTTTATTTATTCTATTATTTTATTTTAGTTTGTTAATGTTGGTTTATGAACTCCATGTTAGATTTGAATTTATGTTTAAACGTAATTTGATATGTTTCAGATTTATGATTGCTTTATTCTATTTATGATGTCTTCAATTTAATTTAGAATTTTTCCTTTTGGCTTTTGGTTAAATAATTGGTGACGCTTGAGTTATCAAACTCGAGGTGTTGACTGAAAATTGGAATTCTTCAAGAATTAATTCGAGTTCCACTAACTCTAGCCTTTCCCAAGGAAAGACTAGGACTTGAGGAATCAAATTAATTCATCCACTTAACTTACCTTCATAGTTAGAGGTTAACAAAGTGGGAGAAAAATCCAATTCTCATCACAATCAATAAGGATAACTAGGATAGGACTTCCAGTTCTTATACGTTGCCAAGAGTTTTATTATTTATTTAAATTAATTTCTTACAGTTTACTTTCTTGCCATTTACTATTTTTGCTTTTTATCTTATACATTAAAAACCCAAAATTCTACCTTTTTCATAGCTAATAATAAGTCATACCTCCCTGCAATTTCTTGAGAAGACGACCCGAGGTTTAAATACTTCGGTTATCAATTTTAAAGGGGTTTGTTACTTGTGACAACCAAAACTTTTGTAAGAAAGGACTTTTGTTGGTTTAGAAGCTATACCTGCAACGAAGATTTATCTGTGAATTTCTAGACCACTCAAAAGTTCTCTCTTCAAGGGAACGTTGGAGGTCAAACGTTACATCCAACGTCTTCGATGGATTTCAAAAGTTGGAGCCAGAAAAATTTTGGGTGACGCGTATACGTCGATGACACGTACGTGTCGATATGTAAAATACGCATACGCATGAGCTGCGCGCATGCGTAAAATGGCAAAATTCACCATCCACGCGTACGCGTGGGTTATGCGTGAGCGTGAATGAACAAATGTTGGAGATCCAACGCTACCTCAAACGTTGCCTCCAACGTCCGCGATGAGCAGCCCAAAATTGGATTTGAAAAATTGCAATCGACGCGCACACGTTCGTGTGGATGCATATTTTGGCCAGACACGCCCACGCGTGAGCGACGTATACGCGCAAAACTCCCTTTTGACGCATACGCATAGAGGACGCGCACGCGTGGGTGGAAAATCCTTGGTGCACCAACGTTGAGTCAAACGTTGGCGCCAACGCTTATTCTTTTGGAAATCTTTTCTCAAAGCCAACGTTTGACTCAACGTTTTCTTGCAAACGTTGAGGCCAACGTGTACACCAACAGTGATAGAATTTAGCACCCTTGCAATGAATTGTTAATTGCCCCTCTTCAACATCACTAAGACCCACTCTTGCTTGCTTCAACAAGGCCCAATCCAAGGACTTGAAGATGAATTTGGAAAGTGTATAAATAGAAGAAATTTTGATTTAGAAGAGAGAGCTAGTCAATAAGGAATTTGGCCTAGGAGTTAGTTAGCAGATCAGATCTTGTAATTTTTCCTTTTTGTATTTTCTTCTGCACTTCTCTCTATAACTTTCTGTTTCTGGTTTTACTTGAGCAATGATGAACTAAACCCCAAATTCATTAGGGGGAGGAGCTCTATTGTAATTCCAATGAATCAATGAAATTCTTATTCTTCTCAATTCATTTTTGTAGCTATTGGATATCTTCTGTTTTGATTTAGAATTCTTCACTCCGGAAGGGTGTTGAATTCAGTTGAATGCTTATGTGAGCCTCGGAAGGGAAATCACTTGCATTAGAATTAGAGCTCTATCATTCACTACTCTCTTGATCAACACCATTCGGGAGGAGTTGAGATCTTGAGAGTTAGTGTGGCTTATGGATGAGAGATTTGCACTTAACCTCTCTTAATGCAATTAGATCAAGGAATTGGCAAGATTGATTGTGATTAGAGAGATTGGATTGCCAAGGAATTGGGATCCAATCAATTTCAATCTGCCATCGATCTACTCGAATGATTGAAGAAGAAGTTGAGATCCAATTGATTCATGAAGGATTAGAATATCTCCGATCCCTGATGAATCACTTTCTCTGATTTTCTTCATTTTAAACTTCTCTGATTTCAACTTTCATTTTATTTGTCTTGCTGTTTGAATCCCTACACCCAATTTCCTTTATAATTCATGCAATTTAAGTTTCCTCGCAATTTAGATTATGCAATTTTACTTTCTTGCATTCTAAGATTTAGTTATTTACATTTCGTGCAATTTAAGTTTCAGCTTTTTTTTTTAATTTCTTGCACTTTAAGATTCAGCAATTTAAGTTTTTTTGTCATTTATGTTTTAGTTAATTTACATTCTGCAGTTTAGATTCATAGCAATTTACATTCTGTCAATCAATTTCTACTAAAATCATTAATATTAGCTTAACTAAATTCATCACCATATTAAAGTTGCTTAATCCATCAATCCCTGTGGGATCGACCTCACTCCTGTGAGTTATTACTACTTGATGCGACCCGGTTCACTTGCCAGTTAGTTTGTGTGGAATTGATTTTCCCTCATCTCATACCTCACATCAGAGCAAGTAGCTTTAAACTAAACCCTCAACTCATTACCTTAGTGCAGCAAAATTGCTAGTACTCTGGATTTTCACATGAAGAACCTACTAAGTTCCTGGCAGATTTCTTAAAGATTGCTGACACAGTACATAATGAGGGAGTATACCAAGATGTCTACAGATTATTACTCTTTCCTTTTGCTGTAAAGGACCAAGCAAAGAGGTTAGATAACCAGCCTAGATCTAGCTTGAAAACTTGAAAATAGTTAGTAGACAAGTTTTTAAATCAATACTTCCCTCCAAGGAAAATAACCCAGCTAAGGCTGGATATCCAAGGCTTCAAACAAGGAGATGGTGAATCTCTTTATGGAGCTGGGATAGGTATAAATGGATGCTAAGAAAATGTCCCACTGAAATGTTTTCAAAATGGGTACAGTTAGACATCTTTTACTATGGACTTTCAGACATGGCTAGAATGTCTTTGGACCACTCTGTTGGTGTTTCCATACACATGAGAAAGACCATTGAAGAAGCTCAAGAGCTTATTGAGACAGTTGCCATTAATCAGCATCTGTACTCTTCTACTGAGACTTCTATGAAAGGAGAGGTTAAGGTAATATATACTGAACCTAACGTTCCAGAACAGGATGGCTTATTGACTCAGCAACTACACGCTCTTGCCCAGCAACTACTGGAACTGCAAGAGGCTTTGTGAGAAACTCAGGCTTCTAACAAGAATGTAGAAGCCCAGCTGAGTCAAACAAGGCAACAATTATCTAAGCAGATAACAGATGAATGCCAGGCTATTCAACTGAGGAGTGGAAAATCCTTAAACACCCAACCTCAGTACAACAAGAAAGAAAAGCTAACAGAGGAACATCAGACTGATGTCCAACATGTCTCTGAGGGCATTCAATGCCCAAAGGGGAATGTCATTGGCATTCAACACCAAGAAGGGATATCCATCGCTGGCGTTGAATGCCCAACAAGGGGCAGTGTCCCTAGCATTGAATGCCAAGAAGGGGGCAACAACAATGGCGTTGAACGCCCAAGCAAGGGAGGCCAGTCACATACTGATAACAACCCTCCTAAGCTTCCAATACACAAGGCACTCGACCTTTATTAACTAAGATTGATGAGTATAAGGCTAAAATGCCATTTTCTCAGAAGCTCCGTCAAGAGGAAAAAGATAAACAATTTTCCCGCTTTGCGGATCATCTCAGAACATTAGAGATCAAGATCCCTTTTGCAGAGGCTCTTGAATAGATACCTTCTTATGCTAAGTTCATGAAGGACATCTTAAGTCATAAGAAGGATTAGAGAGAGAGAGAAACAGTCCTCCTCACTGAAGAGTGTAGTGCAATCATTCAAAATAGCTTACCAGAGAAGCTTAAGGATCCTGGAAGCTTTATGATACCAAGGTAATGCTTGCACAAGGACAGCCCTATGTGACCTTGGAGCAAACATCAACCTAATACCTGCTTCATTTATAAAGAAGCTTTGCTTGACTAATGAAGTCAAACCAAGCCGCACATGCCTTCAACTTGCTAATGGTTCTATAAAGATACCATCAAGCGTAATTGAAGACATGATTGTTAGGGTTGGACCCTTCGCTTTTCCCACTGACTTTGTGGTATTGGATATGGAAGGGCACAAGAGTGCATCCCTTATCCTAGAGAGACCTTTCATGGTTATAGAACGGACCCTCATTGATGTTGAAAAAGGGAAAGTAACACTGAGAGTCAATGAGGAAAAGTTCATACTGAATGCTGTCAAGGCTATGCAACATCCAGACACCCCTGAGGAATGCATGAGCATTGACCTCATTGATTCCCTGGTGGAAAAAGTAAATATGGCCAAAAGTCTCAAGGAAGGGCTGAATGACATCCTTACAGATTCCTAGCCTGATTTAGAGGAACCTCTGGGAACCCCTGAGAAAAAGGAGAAACCTCCAAAGCTTGAGCTCAAGCCATTACCATCCTCCCGGAAATATGTATTTCTAGGAGATGCAGATACTTATCCTGTAATCATAAGCTCTGCCTTAGAGCCACAGGAAGAAGAACCACTAATTCAAGTGCTTAAGACACATAGGACTGCCCTTGTGTGTACTATAACTGACCTTAAGGGCATTAGCCCAGCCCGATGTATGCATAAAATCCTGCTGGAGGATAACGCCAAACCAGTGGTGCAACCACAAAGGCGACTGAATTCGGCAATGAAGGAGGTACTGCAGAAGGAAGTCTTATGATAAATAATGTTCTTAAATATTTTTAATAGAGTATATTTGGTTTTAAAATTATTCTGCCTTCCAATTTTATCAAAATATCTATTCATATCTATCCATATTCTTTTAGAAAATCCTAATTTCTAACCCGAATTCCTAAATTAAACTCACAAACCCTAATTCTCACATTGGAACCTAACCCTGGAACCCCCAACCCTAACTTACAGAAACCTCAGTAAGAAGGAAAAGGGGGAAAATAGAAAACCAGTGAAGAGAGGGAGCTACGCTGCGAGGAAGAAGAAGGGAGGAGAGAAGAGAGAGTCGCGCCACCACCGCGCCACCGTCGCGCCTAGCTCACCGCCATCCTCCATGTCGTTGCCGCCACTGTTCGCAAAGAGGAAAGAGAGAGATGTTGAGACAGAGAGCAACGCTGAGAGGAAAAGGGGCCGCCATCATCGTCGATTCGTGCTCGCCAGAGGAAGCCGCTACCGCTGGTGAGTTGTCGCCGCTGTGACGTGTCCGAAAGGAGAGAAGTCGTGTGTTGAAAGCCATCGCGTGTTGCTGCCAGAGGTTCCATCGCAGCCAACCCATCGCGGGTAGTGTCGCCGCCGTCTCTGTTGGATTCCACCGTGGAGAAGAGAACGACGCGAGGGAGAGAGGAAGACAGAGCCGTGCGAGCCAGAGGAGGCACTGTCATCGTTGTTGTCGCGGCTGTGAGCATGAGGATCGAACAGAGGGGGAGAAACCGCGGACGAAGGGTGACGCTGGGCCTATCGTCGTCGTTGATGCTTCTCGGACTACCGCCGTTGCTAGAAGCCACCGCTGGAGCTGCCACCCACTTGTCACAGTGAGTTAGTTACTCTGCCATCGCTGGAGTTAGCCATTGTTGGAGCCGCCGTTGATGATTTTGATGCTTTTATGCTGCTTTCGAGTTATTGTGTTACTATTGAAGGAAGAGAACTCACTGGAATAACATCATCGGAGCTGTTGTTCAGTTGATGCCGCTGCCTGGGTTGATGCGATACAAGCCACCATTGATAGAGCTGCTCTGTTTAGTGATTTCTGCGAGTTTCGACATTAAGGTAGGGATTTTATTTGAAATTAAGCGTTTTTAATTTATGAATGCCAATAAAATTTAATGAATAACTGCGAATAATTTATAAATATTTTGTGTGATTAATTGATTGAATTGAACTTAGTTTGAGGTTGTGAAATTTGGATTAAGTTTGGTATTAAGATGATGTTTTAGTGTTTCAATTAGTTTATTGAGTTTAGGTTATGGTTGTGAATGTTACTGGGTTTTGTTGTTGTGAGTGATTAATTGATAAGATTAATTTTGGTTTTCGACTGTGACTGATATTGGTTTTCTAATTTTGATGGAATTGTTGAAAATTCTGATTTTATGTGATTATGCTAAATTGGTTGAGTTGTGGTTGTATCCTGATTATTGAGAATAAGTGCTTGCTGTTGATTTTAGTTATCTGATGTATCAGAATGGCTGTGAAATTGACTTATGACTGGGTAAAATTTGTTTTGGTGGTTATTGAAGGATTGGAACTTAAAGGATTAAACTGTCTTGAGAACCTGATTTTCTGAAATAATATAGTAACTTTAAGAGTATATAAATAATTCTGTAATGGCTGGACTAATTTTTTGTGTCATCATTTATTGATTCTGGTTATGGTTGTGAACTGTGACTACTTTTGTGGTTGTTATGATAATGATCAGTGGGTTGATTATTTTACTTAATCCTGATTAGTTGGGCTAGCTATGAGTACGTTATGTTTATGCTTTGATTATAGTAATATGTGAATTGAAGATTGCATGGTGAATGTTTGCTGGAGATTCTAATTTTGCTTGTTGGCAGTACATTGGATGTTGAATTGATTTTTGATAAGCTAGGTTTGAACTTGTGAATTGTAAAGAGATCATAAATCGATTGTTAAATTAATTCCTTAAAATCTGAATTGTAAACTAATGCAGTTATTTTAAAAGTATAAAGATAATTTGTAACAATTGGCAACTATATGAAGCTTAATTTTTGGGTGAACATAATAGTTGATTATAGGAGAACCAAGATTTTGTGAATAATACATATTTTTGTGTGTTTGGGTGTCAATATTGCTAAAATTCTAGTTAAGTTGGGTGATAATGTGTTTGGATATTTGGGGATGAGGAACTGTTAGTCTTTTGGTTAACATAATTTATGAATTGATGAGTTTGAAGTTGGATTGATGGATTATGTGAGAATTGCGAATTGTGAATTTTCTGATTGATTGAAAACCTTTTATTTGATATTTGTTAAGAAAAGGTAAATGAATTGTTGAGAAAGAGGGAACCCATAAGGGTGGCTAAGTCCGAGTTTTAGGGGAGGTGCTGCTAAATTTTTTATAAAATTGAGGTTTTGTTTGAAATATTTTGGATTTGGGAAACTGTGTTATTTGATTTATTAAGAACAGAATAAACTATGTTTCGATTTTGATTTATTTAAGAAAAAGGATTTTGTTATAAAGTTGATTTGAAGACGAAAAGAGTTATGGTTTGGGCTTGAAATATAGGATTACCTTTTAGGAGATTTGTGAATTTATAACATTTGAGTTGGAATAGTAAGAAAAAGATGATTTTCGAGTCTTTGGGAAGTTTGCAAACATGAGAAAGAGTTACTGAACAAGAGTGTGAAACTGATTTGGTTAAATTTGGGAAGTACCCATGAACTGAATGATCATTGATCTCGAGAAACCTATAAGTTGTTATTTGTTTTATATGTGGAAAACCCACGAATTGATAATTATTGATTACAGAAATAACCCACGAACTGTTGTATGTTGATCTCGGGTATAACCCACGAACTGAGGATCGTTGTTTACTGTGTATTGATCTTGGGTATAACCCACGAACTGAGGATCGCTGTGTTGTTATGTATTGATCTTGGGGAAACCCACGAACTCAGGATCTCTGTTCTGTTTGTGTTGATATCGGGGACGCCCACAAACTGAGGATCACTGTTTCCCCTTGTGCGTATATTATGGTGTCGAGCTTTGTGCCGACTGCCGGTAGTTACGAAGGAGTGGTAATCTTATCACCGACACGTATGCACTAAGGACACAAAGGGAAACCATATCTAGGAGTTGTTCCTAGGTAATGTCGGGCTGCAGGGTGTAAACCGACACGTGAGCTCATGGCCTGCTTAGGACAGACATGCATCATAATGTTTGTGCATTTACATTTGGTTGTGTTTGCTTGTATTGCCTCTCTGTAATTGTGTTGTTTGTCTTATTGTGACCTGTTTGTGTATTGAATTGAGTTTCTTACTTGTGCTAGTAGTTTGTAAATGTATTGAGATGATGAATTACTGTTCTTGTGGCTAAGAATCAATTTTGTGGCTGAGAGATATTTAATATGACAAGTTTTGTGATTGTGATCTATTTTGGCTTTAGAAATTTAAAGAAAGTAATTAACTATCTAAAGTAAGATTAAAAAGTATTTTCAAGTGTTTGACAAGAATAGTTTTATTAAGTAAATTATTTGCATGTTAACCATTACTTTTAAGGCATTTTCATTCCATACTGAGAATGTGTGGTTTGTTCTCACCCCAAAATGTTTCACCCTTTCAGTGACACAGGTTCGAAGAATTAGTTTGAAGCTGCGGGCGATTATAGAATTTATTTATGAGTTAAGTTTCTTTCATAGAATTCCCTCGCCTTTGTTAATTAAGATTTTATTTTATACAGAGGGATAGGAGTTGTGTCTGAGTTTCATTTAAATTCTCTTGTATAATGTTTATTATTATTAATAATTATATGATTATTATTACTTGGTGATGTTTGATATATGATTTTGATAAATAAAAACAAAATTTTTTGGAATTTTCCTAAAAATTGAAACACAGAATCGAACTAAAAGCTCAATATTAAATAGTTAATAAGAGAAATAGGTTAGTAACGCCTTACTTTTGGTATGATCATGACGTACAAGAAGATGAGTCGTTACAGGAGGCATGACAGTGGTTTATAATAAAAAGAATGAACTGATTCCTACAAGGACAGTTACAGGGTGGCGTATGTGCATTGACTATAAAAGACTTAATGACGCCACCAGGAAAGATCACTTTCCTTTACCCTTCATTGACCAAATACTAGAAAGACTAGCAAGTCATGCTTTTTATTCTTTCCTGGATGGATATTCCGGGTACAATCAAATAGCAGTAGATCCATAGAATCAAGAGAAAACAGCATTCACATGCCCATCTGGCGTGTTTGACTACAGACGAATGCCATTTGGCCTGTGCAATGCACCTGCCACCTTTCAGAGATGTATGCTATCCATTTTCTCTAATATGGTAGAGAAGTTCCTTGAAGTGTTCATGGATGACCACTCTATTTTTGGAGACTCATTTGACTCCTGCCTTGATCATTTGGCCCGAGTTCTGAAAAAATGTCAAGAGACAAACCTAATTTTAAACTGGAAAAAATGCCACTTCATGGTGACTGAAGGCATTGTTCTTGGACATAGGATTTCAAAAAAGGGAATAGAAGTTGATCAAGCTAAGGTGGAAGTGATTGAACTATTGCCACCACCAACTAATGTCAAGGCAATCAGAAGTTTCCTAGGACATGCAGGATTTTACAGGTGGTTCATAAAAGATTTCACTAAAATCACAAAACCCCTGTGTAATCTCTTGGCCACTGATGTTCCATTTGTCTTTGACCAAGAATGCCTGCATGCCTTTGAAACTTTGAAAGCCAAGCTTATCACGACTCTTATTATCTCTGCACCCAATTAGGACTTGCCATTCGAACTAATGTGTGATGCTAGTGATCATGCCATTGGTACATTTTTGGGGCAGAGACATGACAAGCTTCTGCATGTTATTTACTATGCTAGTCATGTACTAAATGATGTGTAGAAAAACTATACTACTACAGAAAAGGAGCTACTTGTAGTGGTTTATGCCATTGACAAGTTCAGATCCTACCTAGTAGGATCTAAGGTCATTATCTACACTGACCATGCCGCTCTAAAGTATCTCCTCACTAAGCAGGACTCTAAGCCTAGACTCATAAGATGGGTATTACTCCTGCAGAAGTGTGATATAGAAATTAAAGACAGAAAAGGCATAGAGAATCAAGTGGTTGACCACTTGTCTAGGATTGAACCAGTAGCAGGGACTTCTCCTCCCTCTACTGACATATCCGAATCCTTTCCAAATGAGCAACTTGGTTTGCAGACATTGTAAATTACAAGGCTATAAGGGTCAATTCCTATGCTTTTGTACCTTTGAAAACAAGTTTTTAAACCATTTGGCTAGCATCGAATTGCAAGATGTGCATCAAAACATTTTGTGAGTGTGTGTTGAGAGATTTAGCAATTGGTTCTTAACAAGAAGTTACCTAAGTCCTAAGACACTATACTTGTCTTCAAATGTTGTGGACTTGAGTTTCTTGTTGTTGTTGTGTTGCTTTCAACTTTTCATTCCTCAACGTTGAATGTTGGTTGATCTTTCAACATGCTTGTTCATTCAAGTTGTTTGTTGGTTTGTCTTTCATGTCGTTTGTTGGTTTGTCATTCATCAAAACCTACGAATACAAACTTCGCATACAAGCAACATGATTTACAATGCTCAGATGGAATAATCCAACGATGTGTGTCTGATGAAGAGGCACAGAGAATCCTATGGCATTGCCATGGCTCAGACTATGGAGGACACTTTGGAGGTGAGCAGACAGCCACCAAAGTTCTCTAGAGTGGCTTCTACTGGCCTACTCTCTTTAAGGACTCTAGAGAGTTTGTCCGTAACTGTGATAGTTGCAAAGGGCTGGGAATCTCCCTTATGGTCATGGCATGCCTCAGCAAGGAATCCTAGAGGCTGAGTTGTTTGACGTGTGGGGTATAAATTTCATGGGACCCTTCCCACCTTCATACTCAAACACCTACATCCTTGTGGCGGTAGACTATGTGTCTAAATGGGTTGAAGCAATAGCATCACCCACTAATGACACCAGAGTAGTAATGAAGTTCCTCCAAAAGAACATCTTCCGCAGATTTGGCATCCCTAGGACACTAATTAGTTATGGAGGTACTCATTTTTGCAACAGACAGTTGGATTCTGTCTTAAGCCGTTATGGAGTTTGCCACAAAGTAGCAATACCGTATCATCCCCATATAAATGGGCAAGCTAAAGTCTCAAATAGAGAACTAAAGCAAATTCCAAAGAGGACAGTAAGTACCTCTAGAAAGGATTGGGTAAGAAAGCTTAACGATGCTCTGTGGGCATACAAAACAGCTTTTAAAACCCCCATTTGAACTTCACCATATCAGCTGGTATTTGGGAAGTCCTGTCATTTGCCAGTGAAACTAGAACACAAGGCCTATTGGGCTACTAGATTCCTCAACGTTGATGTTAAAGCAGCTGGAGAGAAACGACTGCTCCAACTAAATGAGTTGGATGAATTCCGCTTAGCTGCATTTGAAAATGCAAAGATCTATAAGGAAAAGGCAAAAAGGTGGCATGACAGGAAGATATCTTTCAGAGTCTTTGAACCAGGACAGAAGGTCCTGCTCTTCAACTCAAGACTCAAATTATCCCTGGTAAACTCAAATCCCGCTGGAAGGGACCGTATGTGAATACCAGTGTATCACCTTACGGGCACATAGAACTTCAAGGTAAAGAAAACAGGTTCACTATCAATGGACAGAGGGTTAAGCATGACCTTGAAGGAGATACAGAGCCAGGAGGCTCAACACTATTACTAAGTTAAGTACAGTGAAGTCCAACGGAAGACATTAAAGAAGTGCTTGTTGGGAGGCAACCCAATGATCAATTATATATTATTTTCTAATTTTCTAATCATTTTTGTTTTAATTAGTTTTTCCTTATAATTGGTTTTTAATTAATTTGATTTTAATGTTAGTGATCATGAACAGTGCTTAAACAGAGGCAGAATAATGTAGAATAACAAACAGAATACCCTGGAGAAGGGATCTCCCTGGTGTTAAACGCCAGAAAGAGGTGATAATTCGGCGTTCAAATGCCCATGAAGGCAGCAAGCCTGCCGTTAAACGCTAGCAAGGGAGCCCTGACTAGGCATTTAACGCCTAAAGAGGAGCACAAGCCAGGTGTTAAACGCCAGTCAAGAGGCCCTGCCTAGGCGTTTAACGCCCACAGGGGAGCACAAGCCTGGCGTTTAACGCCCAATGGGGAGCATAATCCAAGTGTTAAACGCTAGTCAGGGAGCCCTGACTGGGCATTTAACGCCCAAGAAGGAGGAGCAATATGGCGTTAAACGCCAGAATGCGGGCATTCTGGGCATTTAAACGCCACCAAGACAGCATGGAGGTAATTTCAAAATTCTTATCTTTTCTTTATTCAATCTATCTTTTCAAATTCAATTTCAAATTCTTTGATTTTTAAATTAAATCTTGTTCAAATATTTCAATTTCAATTTAATTTCAAATTTAACATATTTTCAAATCTTTTTCAAAATTTCATCTTTTTCAACTTGTTTGTGCCCGTGCCCCTCTCCCTCACTCACTATCTCTCATTGAATTTTCTATTCTCCTCTTCTCTTCTACTTCACTTTTCTTCTTCTTCTTTTCTTACGTTTTGCTCGAGGACGAGCAAATCTTCTAAGTTTGGTGTGGAAGGAGCCATGTTCTCTCATCAAAAATTCAAATTCCATGGCTCCAAAAAGTGGCAAGGCTGCCCCAAAGAACAAAAAAGAAGATAATTCAACAATTATTTTCAAACCTGTTCGATTCCTTACCAAGAAATATGAAGAACATTATCATAAAAAAATCAGTAAAAGGCCAGTGATCCCTGAGGTGGGATTCAAATTAGGAGAAGAAGAATACCTAGAGATCCAAGAGCAAATTCAAAGGAGAGGCTGGGAGATTCTAGCTAATCCCGAGATCACTGTTGGATACAACATGATCCATGAATTCTATGCAAATCGGTGGATGACAGATAAGCAAAAGAAAGATGGAACAACATTCCATACTTTTTGCACCATGGTCAGAGGGAAGATCATCTATTTTCATCTGGATAGGATGAGAGAGATCTTTAAATTACCGTTACAAAGGGATGACCCTGAATCCTACAACAGGAGGGTGGTAGCCAAGCCTAAGCTGGATCAAGTCCTAGAGGAGATATGCCTGCCTGGGACTCAATGGATTGAGAATGCAAAAAGCTAGCCAAACCAGCTGAAAAGGCCGAACCTCAAGCCAATTTCTAGAGGATGGCTAGACTTCATTGGGCATTCTATACTCCCACAAGTAACCACTCTGAAGTCACTATTCCAAGAGCTGTGATGATTCACTGCATCATGATGGGGAATGAGGTAGAAGTCTACCAAATAATCCCCTGTGAGATCTACAAGCTGGCAAACAAAATGTCTACTAATGCAATGCTAGCATATCCAAATCTCATATTTTGCTTATGCCAAGAGGCTAAGGTTCTGATCCATGTGGACAACTTTATTCCAGTGGTAAGCCCAATCACCAAGCAGGTGATGGAGAATTCCAAGATAGAAGAGGATCATCCCAAAAGGAAGGCACCTGAGCCTCCCCAAGAGATTCCTCCAATTGAGAATTGGGACCAGCTGAAGGCATCTGTGATGCACTTGCAAAGCACCTTGGATCAACTCAGAGAGGAGCAGAAAGATCAGACTAGAATGATTTACAAACTGATCAAGGAGCAAGAGAAGCAGGGGCGTGAAATTGAGGAGCTGAAGCACCAGAAGCTCTCCCTTGAAGAGCCCAGCGCCCCTCAAGTTGAAGAGCCCAGCGCCCCTCAAACTGAAGGTTGTTGAGTTTCAATTATGTGATTATTCCAATTTCTGTTTCAACTATTTTCATCCTAATTTAGAGTTGCATGATCACTAGTAATATTTAAGTCTTTATTTTTATGTCTTTTAAATTTTTAGAATTAAATAAGAATTAGAATTAATTAATTTTCATTTTTCCAATTAGCCATCAAATTATTCCTCTTATCATCATTAAACATGAATAAAATAGTGGATTTT
Organism: Arachis ipaensis; assembly: GCF_000816755.2. Classification (NCBI taxonomy): domain Eukaryota; kingdom Viridiplantae; phylum Streptophyta; class Magnoliopsida; order Fabales; family Fabaceae; genus Arachis; species Arachis ipaensis. The sequence goes on along the minus strand of NC_029789.2, from coordinate 79,645,947 downwards.
TTTAGAAGAATTAAAGATGCATAATTTTCGAGTTCTACAATAAAGAATAGTTCAATTATTTTGATGTGGTGGCATTGCTTTTGTTTTCTGAATGCATGAATAAACAGTGCATATTAGAAGTTGGAATTTTAGAATGTTGGCTCTTAAAAGAATAAGGAAAAACGAGAAGTATTATTGGTAATCTGAAAAATCCAAAAATTGATTCTTGAAGCAAGAAAAAGCAGCAAAAAAAAGAAGAAAAAGCCAATAAACCTTTAAACCAAAAGGCAAGGGTAAAAGGATCCAAGGCTTTGAGCATCAGTGGTTAGGAGGGCCTAAAGGAAATAAAATCCTGGCCTAAGCTGCTCAACTAAGCTGTCCCTAACCATGTGCTTGTGGCGTGAAGGTGTCAAGTGAAAAACTTGAGATTGAGGGGTTAAAGTCGTGATTCAAAGCAAAAAGAGTGTGCTTAAGAACTCTGGACACCTCTATCTGGGAATTCTAGCAAAGCTGAATCACAATCCGAAAGGGTTCACCCAGGTAAAGTGTCTGTGGCATTTATGTATCCGGTGGTAATACTGGAAAATAAAGTGCTTAGGGCCACAGCCAAGACTCTAAAAAGCTGTGTTCAAGAATAAAAAATAGCTAAACTAAGAGAGTCAATAATATTATCCGGATTCTAAGTTCCTAAAGATGCCAACACTTCTGAGTTTTAATGGATAGTGACATGCCAAAGCTATTCAGAAGCAAAAAGCTACTAAGTCCTTCTCATCTAATTGAAACTGAGCTTCATTGAAAACTCTGAACTTTATTATATCTTGCTCTTCTTTTCATCCTATTTTGTTTTTAGTTTCTTGGGGACAAGCAACTGTTTAAGTTTGGCATTGTTTTCATATAGTTTTCAACATATTTTGTTTAGTTTTGATTATGTTTTCATATGTTTTAGTGTTAAATTCACATTTTTGGATTCTATTTTGAGTTTGTGTGTTTTTGTTCAATTTTAGGTATTTTTTGGCTAAAATTGAGGAGCTGGAGCAAAAGTCTAATTCAGAGACAGAGAAAGCACTGCAGATGCTGTCCGGATATGACCTCCTTGCACTCAGAAGAACTTTCTGGAGCTACAGAAGTCCAAATGGAGCATTCTCAATGGCTATGGAAAGTAGACTTCCAGAGCTTTCCAGTAGTGTATAATAGTCTATACTTTGCTTCAAATTAGAAGGCCCAAAACTGGCGTTGAACGCCAGCCTCCTGCCCCCTTCCAAGCGTCCAGCGCCCAAGGAGCAGAGACCAGCATCCAAACACCCAAAGAAGACCCCCTAGCCAATGTTCAACGCCCTATAGGCCTCTTAGTACATGGATCTCATCAAAGCTCAACCCAAACACTCACCAAGTGGGCCCCAGAAGTGGATTTTAGCACTAAAAAGACTGTTTTACCCTTTCTTATGTAATCCTTAGTTATTAGTTTAGTATTTAAAGAACTTTTACATTTTCCATTAGGGAGGGTGCACACATATTTTCGTTTACCATTGTATTTCCTATCAGTATGAGTTTTTAAACCTCCTAGGATGAGGGGAGGAGCCCTGCTGAGTTCTATTAATTAATAAAAGTATTACTGTTTTTCTTCAATCCGTGTTTGATTTAATTCTAAGATGTATATTAGTTCTTCAAAATGGTAAATAGGATGGACTGTGACAACCAGCTCCGTTCATCATACTAAGATCACGTGCCTGACAACCACCCGTGTCTACTTAGGTTCGTGTGAATACGTAACTGGAAAGCATGAACCGCGAGCTTGATTATACATCTCTCAGACAGCTAATCCACGACTTCGTTGGGGACTTATTAAGACACCAGTTCAGCAGATTTATGAGGAGATTAGGGTCTCTATGGTAGAGGCTAGAACCCAAAGATGTAGCATTCTCTTATCCGAAAGATCCGACCTTGTCTGTGGCGTTTTGAGGAGGATCATTAAGGAGAATGAACTGTAGGAACTTCACCCTCAATCAGACTGGATGCGCACTAACCCTAGTGTTCAGATCTACAGGAGTATTGGCGACCTCTCAAGAAAGGTGTTGATCACATACAACCTGCCATAGAAGAAATCATTCACAAGCAATGTAGACAGTAAGACCAGAGTTAATTCAGAAAAAAAAGCAACTCCAATCCTTAACCATCTTCCTATTACTGATTCGTTTCAAATTCATAAAGTATTTTATACACTTTTTATTCCTTTTCATTCCTTTAACCAAATTCAAAATCTCTTGATTTCGCCTGACTAAGACCTGCAAGATAACTGTAGCTTGCTTCATATCACAATCCTCATGAGATCGACCCTGACTCGCTCAGGTATTACTTGGACGACCTAGTGCACTTGCTGGTACAGTTGTACGAAGTGTGGGGATTCCTGCACTAGAATTCATAGTGAAAAGAGAGATTAAAAACAAGAGCTAATAAGAAATAAAGAAAACAAACTCCTAAACCAAAACGAGCAAACAAACCAAAATCAAACTATTCACAATATTCACATAAGAACAATAACCGAAGAACCCAAAGGAATAGCATCCTCTGATTTGGAAGATCTGACATTGTCTGTGGCATTTTGAGTAGGATCACAAAAGAGAATGAACTACAGGAGCTTCACTTTCAATCAGACTGGATTCGTACTAACCCTGCGGTTCAGATCTGGAGGAGTATTGACGGCTGCTCAAACCAGCGTTAATCACATACAGCCTTCCATAGAGGAAATCATTCACAATTGAAGAAGACAATAATACCAGAGTTAACCCAGAAGGATAAAGCATCTCCAAGCCTTAACCATCTTCTTATCACTGGTTACATTCGAATTCACAAAGTATTTTATACTCTATTTCACTTTTATGCACTCAAATCCAACAACTTTTCTATCCACTTCACTAAGATCTGCAAGATAACCATAGCTTGCTTCAAACCACAATCCTCGTGGGATCGACCCTAACTCGCTCAAGTATTACTTGGACGACCTAGTGCACTTGCTGGTACAGTTGTACGAAGTGTGGGATTCCTGCACTAGAATTCATAGTGAAAAGAGAGATTAAAAACAAGAGCTAATAAGAAATAAAGAAAACAAACTCCTAAACCAAAACGAGCAAACAAACCAAAATCAAACTATTCACAATATTCACATAAGAACAATAACCGATAACAAGCACATATTGCAACTCCCCAGCAACGGTGCCAAAATTTGTTACAAACCAAACGTTGGTTCAAAATTTCTCTTCAATAAAAGAATCGCTTCGTTGCAAGTATAGTTCCAACCCAACAATTGACCTGCACCAAAGTTTAATTTTGTTTGTCACAAGTACAAACCAATAAAAATACCGAGAGTATTAGATCTTGGGTCGTCTCTCAAAAGAATTACAGCGAGGTATGTGTGTTATTGGTTATGAGGTTCAAGGGGGTTTGCATATGAGAAGACAAGAATTTAAATGACAATATAATATAGAAAACAACTAAAGATGACAAATGCTAAAGAGGCATTCATGGCAAGGATTGAGAATCAAGGTCTTCTATCCTAGTCATTAATTATAACACAAGAATTACCAAGAGTTAAGCCTATTACGTAATCTCCAACATCTAGAGAAGATCAAGTAGGCCTAGTTAATCCCAATCCATAAGTAGCATCAATGGAAACAAGATTAACTAATAACTCTAGATCACAAATCTAAACTGGGTATTAATGACTCAAAATTACCAAACTTCTTTTTCAAAGGCAAGAATGCTCAAAAATCTACTCTAAAACTAAGGCAAACATTTTATCAAACACTTGGTGTGTGATGACAAGTCATCTTATGCTAATTTTACAAGCATTTTTCATTTGTTTCATTAGGTTTTATGCACTTTCTTGCACAATAAGTAAGTGATTGGAGTGGAATTTCATGGTTATTTTGAATCAATCAAATATCATTTATTTTAAATAAAATCATAAGGTTTATGATAGAATTAATTGATTTTATGAATGATGCAAAGATCTTGTGATTTTGGTGAGACTTTGATTGGTTGTTTGATTGCTTGTAGGTGAAGAAATGAAAAAATGAAGAATCAGGGAAGCATTGCGTTCAAAGAAGCAACACCACGCTCAAAGAAGCACACTTTGAGGCTAGCGTTCACTTTGGAAGTGAGTGCCACGTTCACTTTCTCACCTTTTTCGTGTTTTTTAAGGTGCAGCACTCAACCAAAGAGCCAGCGCTCAAAAATTGAGCATAGCGCTCAACCAAGGGAGCGGTAGGAGAAGCGCTCAACCAAGGGAGTGCTAGGCAGCGCTCAAGGAATCAACGGAGCGCTCACTAGGAGAGCGCCCATGAAGAAAAGGCGTGCATCATTGGGAGAGCGCTCACTAAAGGAGCGCATCATTCATCAAGTGAGCGCTAGAGGAGGCAACATGCGCACCCAAAGTGGCACGCCTAGAAGGAATGAACGTAGCGCTCGTTTCATGCACGGAGCGCTCCACTGGGAGCTACCAAGTGCATCCTGACCCAAGTCAACAAGTGCCATTTGGATCCATTTTCATTCAAGGCCAAATTAAAAGGCCCACTCCAAGTTTTGAAGATTAAAAATAGAAAGTGTATAAATAGGATAAAATTTGAGTTGAAGAGGGCTAACCTTGACTTAGCTTACATTTTACTTACTTTTTAGTTCTCTCTTTTAATTTTTCAATTGGGGAATTGAGATTAGATCTAAGTTTGCTTTCTGTGTTTATTTTACTTTCTTCTTCAACTTTTATTTTCTGTTTTTGGGTTTGGAATTCAGATCGAAAAACTCCATTGAAATTCTTTATCTGATAATCATCTTCTACTTTTCTTTTAATAGTTCTAAAAATTGGAAATTGGATGTGAACTTTCTTTTCTACTTTTCTTTTTATTTCTTCTGCAATTTCTTCTTTACTGTTTAGTCAAGAGAGTAATTGAGATCTAGATTTGCTTTCTGTTTTTATTACTCTTTTGCAATTGTCAATTTCTCTTTTAGGATTTCATAATTGAGTTAAGCTTTCTTGCTGTTTTGATTTTTCTGTAATTTTACATTTCTGTTTTGCTATTGAGATCTTGATCTGAATCTCTTCATCTTATACCTCTCTGATTTACTTCAATTTACAGTTTCCAGCTAAATCTTGAATCCCAGTACCCAAATCCCTTTATTCTTGATGCAATTTAAGTTTCTTGTTAATTTAGATTCAGCAATTTAAATTTCTTGCACTTTAAGTTTCAGTTATTTACATTTCTTGCAATTTAAGTTTCAGCTCTTTTACTTTCATGCACTTTAAGTTTCTGCAATTTAATTCTTCTGTACTTTAAGATTTTGTCAATTTACCTTCTCTCTTTTATTTTCTTGCAATTTTAATTATGTTAATCAAGTTTTACTCAAATCATCAACTATTCGCTTAACTAAATTCATCACCTAACTAAAGTTGCTCAATACATCAATCCCTGTGGGATCGACCTCACTCTTGTGAGTTATTATTACTTGATGCGACCCGGTACACTTGCCGGTGAGTTTGTGTGGAATTGTTTTTCCCTCATCAAGTTTTTGGCGCCGTTGCCGGGGATTGATTTAGTTTGACAATGATTACGTAGGGTGATAATCTAGATTAAGCATTTTTCTTTATTTTTGTCAAGCACACTAACTATTTGAGTTTTTGTTTAAGCTAACACTAACTTCACTCTAGCAGTAGAGTGAATTACTTTTGGTTTCTGGTTTTGTGTGTGTTTTATGCCAGGAAGAAGGAGAGGTGAATCCAATTCCTTTGATTTTGAGCCAAAGAGAACATTACTGAGAAGGATAAGAGAAGTAAGAGGAAAGGGGATTATTGGAGAAGAAGCATCAGAAGAAGAGGATCAAGAGATGGAGGATAACATCCAAAACCAACATGAAGATGTGGCTAACAACAATGGCCCACCTCAAAGGAGAGTTCTAGCTTCATACACCTTCCCCAAACTAAAGAACTGTGGGAGCAGTATACTAACTCCCAATGTTAATGCAAATAACTTTGAATTGAAGCCTCAACTCATTACTCTGGTGCAGAATAATTGTTCCTATGGAGGAGGTTCACTTGAAGATCCAAACTAGCACCTATCCACCTTTCTGAGGATATGTGACATAGTGAAGAAAAATGGTTTACATCCAGACATCTATAAGAAAACATCAACAATTGGGAGGATCTAGTGAGCAAATTTCTAGCTAAATTCTACTCACCTCAGAGGATCATAAGATTGAAGACAGAGGTACAAACCTTCACCCAAATGGATGGAGAATCACTTTATGAGGCTTGGGAGAGATACAAAACCCTGATTAGGAAGTGTCCCCCAGAGATGTTTAATGAATGGGATAAACTTCAAAATTTCTATGAAGGATTGACACTAAAAGCTCAAGAGGCATTAGATTTTTCTGCTGGAGGTTCAGTGCAGCTCATGAAGACAGCTGAGGAAGCCCAAAATCTCATAGACACTGTGACAAATAATTAATACTTCTAAGCTCATCAAAGGCAACGCCAACCAGCTCAAAGGAAGGGTGTTTTGGAGTTGGAAGGCGTGGATACCATTTTAGCTCAAAATAAGGTGATACACCAACAGATTCAACAACAAATAAAAATGATGTCCAAGAGGATTGATGGTCTTCAAATTGCAGCAGTGAACACAACAAATCAGCCACCAGCTGGGTGGGGGCAAAATGAGGAAAGCTATGATTACAACAACCTAAGCAAGTCCAATACATGCACAACCAAGGAGTTGGACAAAATGAGTTCCATGGAGATACCTACAACTCATCCTGGAGGAACCACCCCAATTTGAGGTGGAGAGACAACCAAAACCAGCAGCCTTGGCAGAGAAACTCAAACCAAAACAATTCCAGAAACACAAACCATCAAAATCATCAAAACACTAACCAAAACCAATACAGAAAACCACAAAACAATCAACCCCAACCCAACTACTATCCACCCAACAACCCATCCACTAACCAAAATAACTATCATCCATCCTCAACATCTCATAATCAACCACAACCATCCCAAGAATCTCACAGGATCTCCAACTTGGAGATAATGAAGGAAAAGATGATGAAACATAAAGAGCTAATGATAATGAGATTTGCTCGATGGTTTAGATTTTCTCCTTATAGAAAAGAATTACTTCGTTGTAAGCATAACTCCAAACCAACAAACAATTCTCACATCAAAAGTTTTGGTTGTCACAAAGAACAAACCCCAAATAAGAATTAACCGAAGTATTTAGACTCCGGGTCGTCTCCCGAGGGATTGCAATGAAGTGGTCAATTATTGGCTGTGAAGAACAAGGGGGGTTTGGTTGAAAAAAAAGGGCAATAGTATAAATGACAAGAGTAAAGAAAGCAATAAAAGAAGCAATTAATAAAGAGAGACATTCATGACAAGGGTTGAGATCATAGGCTTTCTATCCTAGTCATTAATCATAGCAATACTTAACAAGAATTTATCTTATTTCATCATCTCCAACATTGGAAGAAGGTGCAAGCTATCTTCCATGAGAGAAAGTCAAACAAGACTAGTTAATCTCAAGTAAAAAATTCTAATCAACTCACTAATTGAATTAGCAAGAGATTAGAGTCATTGAAAATGATATTAACTAACAACTCTAGATCCCCAATCTAAATTGGGTACTAATGACTCAAGATTGCCTAATTACTTTTCCCAAGCCAAGAATGCTCAAAATCTACTCTAAAGCCCAACCAAGCATTTTGTCAAACACTTGGTGGGTGTATAAGGAAAGCATAGTAAAAGTGCAAGAATTATAAATCTACCAACTACCAATGGCAAGAACATCAAACATTAAATTTCATTCAATGTAAACAAATTCCAACATGAGCATTCATAAACATAAAAGAGACATAAAAGTAAAATTGGCAAGAGAACTAAGAAGAATAGAGTAGTAGAAACAAGAATTTATGAAGGAACCAAGATAAAATTGAGTAATTAATTCAAGATCCAAGATAATTTATCCTAAACCTAACCTAATTATAGAGAGAAGAGGGAGCTTCTCTCTCTAGAAGACTTACTAAAGGCTCATGTTGACTAACTAATTGCTCCCCCTTTGCTTGGACTTCAATTCTGCATGAAATACACTCAGAAACAAGTTGGATTTGGGCCTGGGCAGCTCAGAAATCACCCCCAGCATTTTGCCTTTAAGTGGGTCACGTGTGAGTATCGGCACGTACGCGCCATGTGCGCGTGCGCGTCCATTAGCTGTTTCTTCATCCGCGTGTACGCGTCATGTACGCGTGCGCATTAATGTGCAATGTCATTTCTGCGCGCGCACGCCTTGTACGCTTGCGCTCCCCCTGAAGCATTCCCAATCTTTGTTTCCTCATGCATTATCCACTTTGTATGCTTTTCTCCTCATTTTTTTCATCCAATACTTGCCTCATGAACCTGAAATCACTCAACAAACACATCAAAGCATCGAATAGAATTAAAGTGAATTAAAATCACCAATTTAAGGGCCTAAAAAGCATGTTTTTACACTTAAGCACAATTCAAGGGAGAATTACAAGAATAAATGTAGAAAAAGGTGATAAAATCCCCTAAAATAAGCACAAGATAAACCACGAAATCGGGGTTTATCAAATCTCCCCACACTTAAACTAAGCATGTCCTCATGCTAAAATCAAGAAAGAAGCAAGGGGTATCAACATTTATTCAATGCAAGCTAACTAAATGCAATCTATCTATATGAATGCATCCACTTGGTCAAAATAAATCAATTTCCAAGAATACATATACAAGCACAAGGGCTAAGGCAATAGCAATCAACTCAACCCACAATTGAATTGAATCACTGAAAGATTTTACAAACTTGCAAGAAGAGATGATCATGGGTGGAAACTTGTAATTGAGCGATCGAACCCTCACCGGCTGTGTATCCGCTCTAGGCACTCAAGTGTATGGGGTTGATTTACTCAATTCTCCCCTAATCATGCTTTCCGAGATTTGTTTCTCATCTAACAATCAACAATTACTTTATGCATACATACAAATATCATGAGGACTTTCCCATAGGTTGTAATGGGGCTAAGGTCAAGGTAGGGTACATATGGTCAAGTGAGCTTGAGATTCGAATCTTTGATTAACTTAAACTTCCCACCTAACTTATGACAACCTATACAATTCTAAACAATCTTAGTTATCCATTCTTCACTTTTCTACACACTCATGCATTCTCTTTTGATCACTACAGATATGCATTGATTATTATTGAACTTCTCCTTGGGGCATTTTTTGTCCCCTTTTTATTGCAACTCTTTTTCTTTCTTTTATCATTATAAAATTTTTTTAAGCTAAAATATGTACAAGAGCATCAATTCATATGGTTTACACATGATTAATATATGAGTGTGTACCTAATTCCCAAGATTTTCACACAACTACAAAACATGTTTTCATCTCTTACCCAATGTTCCCAACTCTCCCAAAATTAAATGATAAACACTCTCACTAGCCTAAGCTAATCAAAGATCCAAATTAAGGGATATTTATTGTTTTTCACTTAGGCTTGTAATGTGCTACAATTAAGAATAAACGGGTTAAGCATAGGCTCAAGATTGGTTAACAATGGTAGATAAAAGGTAGGCTATTTGGGTAAGTGAGGTATTTGAACATTGGCCTCAATCATATAAATGCATGTGTACACAAAGTAATGGACATAAAGAATCAAACAAATCAAAGACTACCCTCATAGGAAGAGAATAATGCACACAAGAATGAAAATAAGTGGTTTTATGATGTAACCACACAATTAGGCTCAAAACTCACATGCTTGTGTTCTTTGCTGAAAACATGATCCACAAAGTGTATAATTCAAGCAAGTTCTAAAAAAAAGATTTTCAACCAATTGGAGTGGTGCCCTAGAAATGGAATTCTTGGAAATTTTCATCATATTGACTAAGCTTATTCTAATGCAAGGTTTTGATTTAGAAAACTAAAAAAAAATTCTTAGTTTACCCCTTTTCCAATCAAAGCACATTTCATATGCAAAGGGGATCAACTAGGTTTCAACAATTCACAATGTTTTTCCAATTCACAACCAAAAAGGCTAAAACAACTATATAATAAAAATCCAACCAAAATATGGAATGTATACCATCTAAGGTGCAAAATGTGACAACTAAGATAAAGTAATCCCAAGATAAGAAATGTATACAATAATCTCAAAGTAATCTCAAAGATAAAGTGAAAAATGAAATAAAGTAGCAGAAACTAGAAGATAAATGTCCGAAAGTTCACCACACAAATGCTATCCACTGGTCACGAACGGTGACCTCCCCACACTTTAGGATGAAGCATCGTCCTCGATGCTACTACTGAAGCACGGGCTGGGGGTCAACAGTGGTGCCGGGCTGTGGCTCAGGCTCAGGCTATGGCTATGGCTATGGCTGTGGGTCCTCAGGAGGTTGCGGAACCTCTGTGGTAGCCTGTGCCTCCGGTGGTGCCTCCTGCTGAGTCGGCTCCTCATCATGCTCCTCTTCCTGATCCTACTCATCGGAGGCGGGAGATTCTGGGAGAGGAGGTAGCTCAATGTCCTATGATACAAACATATAGTCTATGCGATCGAGACGTCGCATGATATGACGCTCGCTGCGCTCCATGAAGCGAAACAGGTGCTGCACTAACAGGTATGTCGGCTCAGGTGCTGGCGGTGGTGGCAAGGGTGCTACGGCTGCGGAAGCCGAGGAAGGTCCTGCTGCTGTTGCGGAGGATGAAGGCTGAGCTGCCTCTACCATTACTCTAGCTCGAGAACGGCGTCTGGATGGAGGCTTCTCGTGCACCCACCTACCCCACGGAATAGTAACCTCCTTGTCGTCGTCATCTAGGGGTGGTGGTGTCACGTCATCGTCCTCCCATGGGACATCGGCTAGCTCAATCATGCTAGTGACCAATATAGGAAATGGTAGTAGGCCACGGATGTGCACGTACAACATGCTCTTCCTGATCAACCGAGGGAAGTCTACCTCCTTCCCCTCCATGACACAGCCAATTAGAACCAGCATATCCATCGGAATCTCTAAAAAGTGAGTGGTGTGTAGGACATAATGGGCGAATATATGCTATCAAGTCCTAGCCTCTCTCGACAGATAAGTGAACAGCATCCCCTTGGGCTTCTTGTTGCTAGAATCCATCACCCAAGGAGCGTCCGGTGTGGCAATCACGCGCTTCAGCGCCTCATAATCGAAGGTCATGCAGTGGATGGCTATCTCTGCCTGCTGATAGGCGCATGTGTCATCAGTACGAGGTCGGCAAAGCAATGCCTCCCCAATAGCTGCCTCAGTAATCAAGATCTCCCTACCGCGCAAGTGGACTGAATCAAGAGTGGCACGAAAGAAGTTGTAGTAGAACTCCTTCAGTAATTAATTTTTTCTTTTGTTGCCTGCTGTACTCCTTGGGTATGAATCTTGCAGCTTTATAGTTTGCAATGTCTGCAAACTATGGTGTTTCCTGAATGGCAAACAATTGCTCATCCGGAAAGGTTTCAGAGATCTCAATAGAGGGAAAGGACGCCCCTTCTACTGGTTCTATTTGGGACAGATGATCAGCCACAGGGTTTTTTGTCCCTTTTTTGTCTCTTATTTCTATATCAAACTCTTGCAGAAGCAACACCCATCTTATGAGCCTGGGTTTTGAATCCTGCTTTGTAAGTAGATATTTAAGAGCAGCATGGTCAGTGTATACAATCACTTTTGATCCTACTAAGTATGATCTAAACTTGTCAATGGCATAAACCACTGCAAGCAATTCTTTTTCTGTGGTTGTGTAATTTTTCTGGACATCATTTAAAACATGGCTAGCATAATAAATGACATGTAGAAGCTTGTTATGCCTCTGTCCCAATACTGCACCAATGGCATGGTCACTGGCATCACACATTAGTTCGAATGCTAGTGTCCAGTCTGGTGCAGAAATAACTGGTGCTGTGACCAGCTTAGCTTTCAGAGTTTCAAATACCTGCAGACACTCTGTGTCAAATACAAATGGCGTGTCAGCAGCTAGCAGGTTGCTCAGAGGTTTTGCAATTTTTGAAAAATCCTTTATAAACTTCCTATAGAATCCTGCATGCCCCAGAAAGCTTCTAATTGCCTTAACATTGGCAGGTGGTGGTAGTTTTTCAATTACTCCCACTTTAGCTTGATCCACTTCTATTCCCTTGTTTGAAATTTTATGCCCAAGGACAATTCCTTCAGTCACCATAAAGTGACATTTTTCCCAGTTTAAAACCAGGTTGGTCTCTTGGCATCTTTTCAAAACAAGTGCTAAATGGTCAAGGCAGGAGCTGAATGAGTCTCCAAATACTGAAAAGTCATCCATGAAGACTTCCAAGAATTTCTCTACCATATCAAAAAAAATAGAGAGCATGCACCTCTGAAAGGTTGCAGGTGCATTGCACAGACCAAAAGGCATCATTGTGCATGCACCTTGCTGGGCTGATGCCCTTAAGATCACTTATGGACCACCCAAGAGCTGTCTTGTGTGTCCTTAGCACTTGAAGTAGTGCTTCCTCTTCCTGTGGATTTAAAGCAGAGCTTATGATCACCGGAAAAGTGTCACCTTCTCCCAGAAATGCATATTTCAGGGATGGTGGTAGTGGTTTGAGCTCGGGTTTAGGATGTTTTTCCTCTTCCTGAGGAATTTTCAGAGGCTCTTTTATTTCCTCTGAATCCTCTAGATCAAGCTGGACATCTTTAAAGATATTTTCTAGCTCTGATTCAAGACTCTCAGCCATGTTGATCTCCTCTACCAAAGAGTCAATAAGGTCAACTTTCATGCAGTCTTTTGGTGTGTCTGGATGCTGCATGGCTTTGACAGCATTTAACTTAAACTCATCCTCATTGACTCTCAGGGTTACTTCTCCCTCTTGGACATCAATGAGAGTTCGTCCAGTTGCTAGGAAAGGTCTTCCTAGAATGAGAGTAGCACTCTTGTGCTCCTCCATTTCCAACACTACAAAGTCAGTAGGAAAGGCGAATGGCCCAACCCTGACAATCATGTCTTCAATCACACCTGATGGGTATTTAATGGAGCCATCAGCAAGTTGGAGACATCTCCGGGTTGGTTTGACTTCTTCAGTTAAACTAAGCTTTCTGATAGTGGATGCAGGTATTAGGTTGATACTTGCCCCAAGATCACATAAAGCTGTCTTGGTGCAATTACCCTCTAATATGTATGGTATCATAAAGCTCCCGAGATCTTTAAGCTTTTCTAGGAAGCTTTTCAGAATGACTGCACTGCATTTTTCAGTGAGGAGAACTCTTTCAGTTTCTCTCCAATCCTTCTTATGACTCAAGATCTCTTTCATGAACTTCGCATAAGAGGGTACTTGCTCAAGTGCCTCTGCAAACGAAATCTTTATTTTAAGAGTCTTGAGATAGTCTGTGAAGCGGGCAAATTGCTTATCCTGCTCTTCTTGGCGGAATTTTTGAGGATAAGGCATCTTAGCTTTGTATTCCTCAACCTTAGTTACTGCAGGTTTATTTCCTACAGAGGTGGTTGGAGAAGCCTTTTTAGAGGGGTTGCTATCAGCACTTGTGTGTGTCTGATCCCTCACTGGCGTTTGAATACCAGGGTTGGAAGCTGGATTAGCGTTGGACGCCAACTTCTTACCTGTTTCTAGCATTTAAACGCCAGAACTGAGCTTCCATTGGGCGTTTGATGCCAGCTCTTTGCCTATTTCTGGCGTTTGAATGCCAGAACTGCGCGTGGGTTGGGCGTTTAACGCCAGCTTTGCATCCTTTTCTGGAGTTTGAACGCCAGAGTTATTCCTCTCTGGGCTCTTACTGTCCTCAGAGGAATTTTGGATAATATTTTGCTCATCCTCTGTCAGTTGTTCTTTTCTTGGCTTTCTACTGCTCTGAAGTGAGGTATTTAATGTTTTATCACTTCTTAATTGAACTGCCTGGCACTCTTCTGTTATCTGCTTTGATAATTGCTGTTTTGTCTGATTCAGTTATGCTTCCATATTTTTATTAGAATTTTTAGTGTCTTGTAGCATCTCCATGAATTCTGCTAGCTGTTTTGTTAGAAAACACAATTGTTGATTGAGTTCAGCAACTTGTTCTGGAGGACCAAGTTCAATAGATACTGCTTTGGCTTCTTCTTTTATGGAGGACCCACTACTTATGTACAGATGCTAATTTCTAGCAACTATATCAATAAGCTCTTGAGCCTCTTCAATAGTTTTTCTCATGTGTATAGATCCACCAGCTGAGTGATCTAGAGATACCTGAGCTTTTTCTGTAAGCCCATAGTAGAAGATGTCTAATTGCACCCACTCTAAAAATATTTCAGAAGGGCATTTCCATAGCATCCCTCTGTAAAGCCTTGGATGTCTAGCCTTAGCTGTGTCATTCTTTTTAGAGGGAAATATTGATTCAGAAATTTGTCTAATAACTGTGTCCATGTTCTTATGCTTGCTGTGGGTTGGTTATTTAACCACCACTTAGCTTGATCTTTTACAGCAAACGGAAACAGTAAAAGTCTGTATACATCCTGATCTACCTTGTTGTCATGCACTGTGTCAGCAATTTGCAAGAACTGCGCCAGAAACTCAGTAGGTTCTTCCTGTGGAAGACCGGAATACTGGCAATTTTGCTGCACCATGACAATGACCTGAGGATTTAGCTCAAAACTGCTTGCTTTGATGGGAGGTATACAGATGTTACTCCCATATTCAGCAGTAATGGGGTTAGCATATGACCCCAGAGTCCTTCTGGACTGTTCATTTCCATTTAGGTCCATGATGGATAAAATGAAATTGATATGAATTGCAAACAAAATAGATTTTTGTTTTTATTTTATTTAAGTAGAAACAAACTGAATTATTAAGAATAAATAAAAAGAATAAGATAAAATAAAACAATTAGAAATTAAAATGTAAATTTCAAAAACTAAGAGAAAAATAAATTTGAAAACGAAAATACTTACTTAATTAAGAAGATTTGAAAAACTTTGGATATGATTTTTGAAAAAGATTTTGAATTTTGAAATTTCAAAACTAAGATAAGATAGAATAGAAAGTTTTAAAATAAAAAATCTGAATTTTTAAATGAAAATTCAAAAATTAATTAAATAAAGAGAAAAGATATTTTTGAATTTAATGAAGAAAGAGGAAAAATAGTAAAAAATGACACCAAACTTAAATTTTTTTTATCAAAGGAAAGGAAACAAACAGGAAAACTTTGAAAATCACGATGAACGCTAAGAACTACTTCTAAAAAATTCTTAAGAAAACAGAAACAAAAAGGATACAAAACTTAAAAATTTTTATATTTTGAGCACTAATATTTCGAAAAAAATGAGAGAAAAATAAAATCATGCAATTGACACCAAACTTAAAATATGAAATTAAACTCAAACAGAAAAACTCAATTATTAGTTTATAAAAATTTTCGGAAAAAAAAGAAAAATTGAGAAAGAAAATAAGAATTCTGAAAAAAAGTTTCAACCAAAAACAATAATAGAAGACGCAATTTTAGTGACTCTAAAAAATAATAAATTTTTCCTAATCTAAGCAACAAAATAAACCGTCAGTTGTCCAAACTCGAACAATCCCCGGCAACGGCGCCAGAAACTTGGTGCACGAAATTGTAAATCACACTTTTTACAACTCGTACCACTAACCAGCAAGTGCACTGGGTCGTCCAAGTAATACCTTACGTGAGTAAGGGTCGAATCCCACGGAGATTGTCGGCTTGAAGCAAGCTATGGTTATCTCATAACTCTTAGTCAGGATATCAATTATGATTATCAGTTTGAATTGCGAAGAATAAAAGAGCATGAAATAAATACTTGTTATGCAGTAATGGAGAATATGTTGGAGTTTTGGAGATGCTTTGTCTTCTGAATCTCTGCTTTCCTACTGTCATCTTCTTCACGCACGCAAGGCTCCTTCCATGGCAAGCTGTATGTTGGTGGATTACCATTGTCAATGGCTACCATCCGTCCTCTCAGTGAAAAAGGTCCATGTACATGGCTAATCATCTGTCGGTTCTCACTTGTGATGGAATAGGATCTATTGTCAGGCACGCATTCATAGGTTGAGAATGGTGATGAGTGTCATGGATCATCACATTCATCATATTGAAGTGCGAATGAATATCTTAGATAGAAACAAGCGTGTTTGAATAGAAAACAGAAATAGTTGCATTAATTCATCGAGACACAGCAGAGCTCCTCACCCCCAATAATGGAGTTTAGAGACTCATGCCGTCAAAGATACAAAGTTTAGATCTAAAAATGTCATGAGCCCCAAAATAAATCTCTAAAAGTTGTTTAAATACTAAACTAGTAACCTAGGATTACAGAAAATGAGTAAACTACGACAGATAGTGCAAAAATCCACTTCCGGGGCCCACTTGGTGTGTGTTGGGGCCGAGACTTGAGATTTACACGTGCCTAGGCTGTTTCTGGAGTTAAACGCCAGGTTGTAACCTGTTTTGGGCGTTTAACTCTAACTGGTAACCTGTTTCTGGCGTTTAACGCCAGAATGGAACATGGAACTGGCGTTAAATGCCAGTTTACGTCATTTATCTTTGAGCAAAGTATGGACTATTATATATTGCTGGAAAGCCCTGGATGTCTACTTTCCAACGCAATTGAGAGCGCGCCAGTTGGACTCTCGTAGCTCCAGAAAATCCATTTTGAGTGTAAGCAGGTCAGAATCCAACAGCATCAGCAGTCTTTTTTTCAGCCTGAATCAGATTTTTGCTCAGATCCCTCAATTTCAACCAGAAAATACCTGAAATCACAGAAAAGCACACAAACTCCTAGTAAAGTCCAGAAATATGAATTTTTCCTAAAAACTAATAAAAAAATACCAAAAACTAACAAAAACATACTAAAAACTACATGAAATTACCCCCAAAAAGCGTATAAAATATCCGCTCATCAATTGTAAAGTTCCTTTCCTCTCATTTGTCTCCAACACTTTAAATTACATGAATGTCTTTATCTTCTCTGTATACATGTGTGGTATGAATAAGCATAGCCTGAATTTTGATTTGCAACATGTTGCTGTGACATTATCACTACCATCTTGAATTTTGTGAGTTCAAAAGCAATAAAGCATCATGATCATAAGCAAACAAGGTCATTAAAGAAGAATTTAGTATGTGCATACAAGTATTGGAAGGCTAGTATCGTTAACTGTTGCTCAATTGCATTAGATCTTATTTAATTAAAATTTTCATCTAGGACATTTTGTGAAGTCTTTTGAAATCATGAAAATCTTGAAGAAGCAATTGCAAATTGAGGCAAGAAAGAAAAGGGGAAGAATGAGAAAGCTGAAGGCTCTGTGTACCAATGACAATTCAATTGTTAAGTACTTGTGGTGTTTATGTATCAAGCAAAAAGCTTGAAAACAAAACACTTAGAGTCAAGGTTAGGCTCAAGTGCAAATACACTCCCTCAAAGCTCAAGGCTCTAAGCATCAATGATTAGAGAGTTAAGAAAAGAAACAAATGAGCTTAAAGAAGTCCTCTAATTAAATGCTTGTGGTGCTTATGTATCAAGTGGTAATACTTGAAAACAAAGCATTTAGAATCGTAGCTTTGTTATCAACTCATGGGGTAAAACATTCAAAAGAATAAGCTAATAAGAAAATCAAAAGCTTGTTTCAAGGAAGAAATATAAGGAAAAGATTTCATAAAATGAGCTAGATAGAAGCATCAATCATTTACATTTCTTTTGTGATTGTAGCATGCATAGAAAACTAGCCTACCATGAACATTGAATTGCTATTATTTTCACCTTGGTTTGTCAAAATGTACTACATGATTCTTTTCTTGCTTGGGGACAAGCAAGGTTTAAGTTTGGTGTTGTGATGGCATGTCATCATGTCATGTTTTTCTATGCTATTTCATACAAGAAATTGATGATTAGTGCTTAAATATTGTATTCTTTTGTGCTTTAAATGGTATATTTCTTTGATCTTTTGAATTTATAAGCTTTGTAGAAAATAAGAAGAAAAAGAAGCAAAAAAACACAAAATAAGCTAAAAAGAAGAAAAGAGGAATTTTGGGCACGCTTTGAAGATTGAGCACGCTTTGAAACCTTAGGCCACGCTTTTAAAAGCGTGGCCCATGACCCTGAAGCCTTGGCCTTATTATCATGAAATAATATGCATTAATGCCTTATGCATGAATTTATTATTGATAAATTAAAGCATGCATGCATTAGCAAATTAAGCTTTATACGTAATGCATTACTAAGCTTTAATTATGCCAATTGGCAATTGATAATGTATTACATGCATGCATTGGCTTTAACGATTAATGCATTGGTATTATTAAAGTAAAGCATGCATGTATGATTATGAACCAAGCATTAGCATTCTTAACTGGAAATGAATGGAATGAAAGTTTAAAGCAAGGAGTGCTCAAAGAAGTGAGCGCTATGCTCACAAGTGTGAGCATTTTCGGGCTTTTCTTTAAGCCTTGTGACAGCATGACCATGCCTCCTTCAAATGTCCATAACTTGAGCTACAGATGTCCAATTGATGCGCTTCCAGTTGCGTTGGAAAGCTGATATTTGGAGCCTTCAAATGATATATAGAAATCTATATTTGGCATGAAATTGAAGCTCAAGTGATAGGCATATTTAAGGCCCAAGAAAAATACTCAACCAAGGGAGCAAAGGCCAGCACCAAGGCTCGAAAGGGGAGCGCTCAATCAAGACAAGCGGACACATCAAAGGATGGCGCTCAAAGAAGTGAGTGCTATGCTCTCAAGTGTGAGCATTCTCGTGCCTTAGAACCAAGAGAAAAGCTAGGTGCATGCCATGATACGAACGAGGCACATAAGGAGGAGTAGCGCTAAAAAATTCAAGCAGAGCACTCCCTTTCCTTAATCTTTTCGTGCTCTCTTGGCCAAGGATAGCTGGCTTCAAAGCTGGCCCAGGGAAGCAAAGGAATGTAGCGCTCAAAGAGTGAGCGGAATGCTCACTTAGTGAACGCTATGGGCAAGGACCAATTACAACCAAGGGTCACCAACCAAGAGTGAAAGTAATGCTCACTATACCAAACGGAGCGCTCCCCTGGAAGGTTCCCACACACCAAACCAACTTGAACCAAGCAACCCTGACCTATGCCACTTGAACCAAGCCATCCGGATTCACTCTTCTTCAAATCCAAAGCAAGCAAAGCCCATTATCATCACTCAAAAGCACAAGAGATAGTTATAATAGGAATTTCATTTAAATTGTAATTTGTTTTCAATTTCAATTTCATTTTTATTTTGTAAAGTCTATATAAAGGCATCAATTTCATTTCATTAAAGAAGGCTGGCTCTACTAGAGAGAATTATGAGTAGGGTAGAATAGAAAATCCTCTGTGGAACACTTAATTTTTCTACACTGTTACATTCCAAGTATTGAATTCAATATTGGCTTATGCAAATTTCAATTTCCTTCTCTGCTACAATTTCCTTTTCTGCTACGATTCTCTTATGCAATTTCATTTTCTACAATTTTTCATTTGAGCTTACTGTGATCTGATTTACTCTTCCTACAATTTAATTTCTCTGCAAGTGTTCTGCATTTTACAATTCTTATTGTGATATGAATTTACTCTTCTTCCAATTTAAATTTCCAGTCACTTATTCTCAAGATCTCTTCAATTGCTTGCTTTACTACTTTCATTTAACTTTCCAGCACCCAGCCCCCCTTTACGTTTGATGCAATTTACTTTTCTTGCTCTTTAAGCTTCTTCCAATTTAAGCTTCTGTCCATTTTACTTTCTGCAATTTACAATTCATTGTAATTTACTTTCTGTCAGTTCAATTTCATCCAATTCACCAATGTTAGCTTGACTAAACTAATCACTCACTAAAATTGCTTGATCCATCAATCCCTGTGGGATCGACCTCACTCTTGTGAGTTATTACTACTTGATGCGACCCGGTACACTTGCCGGTGAGTTTGGTGTGGAATCTGATTTCCACCCATCACTTCCCTCTATTTGTGAGGTGATTACTTGTGAATCGCTGAAGATGGTAAACTTCTGAACTCCTACCTGCTTAGCCAGTCTCAAACCAGCCAGTAATGCCTCATATTCAGCTTGATTATTTGAAGCAGGAAATTGAACTTTAGTGATAGTTCGATTTGGGTTCCTTGATCGCTTTCTATTATCACACCTGCGCCACTCCCGATTTTGTTTGACGAGTTATCCACATAGAGATTCCATTTTGTGGGAATTTCCAGGGCATCAGTGTACTCAGCGATGAAGTCGGCCAGATACTGTGATTTGATGGTTGTCCGAGCTTCATATTGAAGATCGAATTCGGACAACACGACCTCCCACTGCAGAATTTTTTCAGCTAAGTCTGTCTTCTGTAGGATGCCTTTTATGGGCTGGCTGGTCCAAACCTTGATAGTGTGTGCTTGAAAGTACGGGCAAAGTCGTCGAGAAGTGAGTATGATAGCGTAGGCAAACTTTTCTATCATTTCATGTCGAGTATAGCTCGACATTTATCTGGGTTTGCCTCAATTCCTCTTTGTGTGAGCATGAAGCCCAAGAATTTGCCAGCTTCTACCACGAAGGTGCATTTTGCGGGATTGAGTCGCATACCATGCTTTCTGATGGTGTTGAACACTTTGGCGAGGTCAGGCAACAAGGATTCCTCCCTTTGTGTTTTTACCAACATATCATATACATAAACCTCCATTAGTTTCCCAATATGGTCTACAAAGACTTTGTTCATCAATCTTTGGTAGGTAGCTCCTACATTTTTGAGCTCGAATGGCATGACGATATAGCAGTAATTTGCTTTTGGGGTTAGGAACGAGGTCTTTTCTTGGTCGGGTGGATACATCGGGATTTAATTGTATCATGAAAAAGCATCCATGAAGGAGAGGTACTTATATCCCGAAGAGGCATCCACTAGAGTGTCTACATTTGGGAGTGGGTAGGGATCTTTTGGGCAGGCTTTATTGAGATCGGTGTAGTCAGTGCACATCCGCCACTTCCCATTTGACTTTTTTATCAAGACAACGTTGGCTAGCCATAATGGGTACTTAACCTCCCTTATGAATCCTGTCTCCAGTAAGGCTTGCACCTACTCTTCCACAGCTTGAGACCTTTCCAGTCCGAGCTTCCTACGCTTCTGCTGTACCGGTCGAGATCCTGGGTATACCGCCAGTTTGTGGCACATTAGTTCGGAATCTATGCCCGGCATGTCTGCGGCCTTCTATGCAAAAAGGTCGGCGTTGTCCTTTAGGAGCTGTATCAGAGGCTCCTTTAAGCCTCCCTTTAAGGTTGCCCCTACGTTTGTTGTCTTATCCCGAGCATTGCCGATTTGGACTTCTTCCATCTCACCTTCAGGTTGTGGACGAAGTTCCTCGCGAGCTCGTACTCCCCCGAGTTTGATAGTGTTGACTTCCCCTCCTTCTGGGTTGCCTTTAGGGTTTAGACTTTCACTGTAACAGCGTCGCGTAGGTTTTTGGTCTCCTTTTATCGTGGCGATCCCTTCCGGAGTTGGGAACTTCATGCATAGATGTGGAGTCGAGACCACTGCAGGGAGTTGGTTCAGTGTTGTCCGACCTATTAGGGCATTGTAAGCTGAGCTTATGTCGACTACGATGTAGTCTATGTTGAGTGTCCTTGACCATGTTCCCTTTCCAAAAGTTGTGTGTAGTGAGATATATTCATTAAAGAAGGCTGGCTCTACTAGAGAGAATTATGAGTAGGGTAGAATAGAAAATCCTCTGTGGAACACTTTTAATTTTTCTGTACTGTTACATTCCAAGTATTGAATTCAATATTGGCTTATGCAAATTTCAATTTCCTTCTTTGCTACAATTTCCTTTTCT
Organism: Arachis ipaensis; assembly: GCF_000816755.2. NCBI lineage: Eukaryota > Viridiplantae > Streptophyta > Magnoliopsida > Fabales > Fabaceae > Arachis > Arachis ipaensis. Next base: position 79,624,112 of record NC_029789.2, on the reverse strand, counting down.
GCTACGATTCTCTTCTGCATTTTCATTTTCTACAATTTTTCATTTGAGCTTACTGTGATCTGATTTACTCTTCCTGCAATTTAATTTCTCTACAAGTGTTCTGCATTTTACAATTCTTACTGTGATCTGAATTTACTCTTCTTGTAATTTAAATTTCCAGTCACTTATTCTCAAGATCTCTTCAATTGCTTGCTTTACTACTTTCATTTAACTTTCCAGCACCCAGCCCCCCTTTACGTTTGATGCAATTTACTTTTCTTGCTCTTTAAGCTTCTTCCAATTTAAGCTTCTGTCCATTTTACTTTCTGCAATTTACAATTCATTGTAATTTACTTTCTGTCAGTTCAATTTCATCCAATTCACCAATGTTAGCTTGACTAAACTAATCACTCACTAAAATTGCTTGATCCATCAATCCCTGTGGGATCGACCTCACTCTTGTGAGTTATTACTACTTGATGCGACCCGGTACACTTGCCGGTGAGTTTGGTGTGGAATCTGATTTCCACCCATCACTTCCCTCTATTTGTGAGGTGATTACTTGTGAATCGCTGAAGATGGTAAACTTCTGAACTCCTACCTGCTTAGCCAGTCTCAAACCAGCCAGTAATGCCTCATATTCAGCTTGATTATTTGAAGCAGGAAATTGAACTTTAGTGAGAGTTCGATTTGGGTTCCCTGATTGCTTTCTATTATCACACCTGCGCCACTCCCGATTTTGTTTGACGAGTTGTCCACACAGAGATTCCATTTTGTGGGAATTTCCAGGGCATCAGTATACTCAGCGATGAAGTCGGCCAGATACTGTGATTTGATGGTTGTCCGAGCTTCATATTGAAGATCGAATTCGAACAACTCGATCGCCCACTGCAGGATTCTTGCAGCTAAGTCTGTCTTCTGTAGGATGCCTTTTATGGGCTGGCTGGTCCAAACCTTGATAGTGTGTGCTTGAAAGTACGGGCAAAGTCGTCGAGAAGTGAGTATGATAGCGTAGGCAAACTTTTCTATCATTTCATGTCGAGTATAGCCCGACATTTATCTGGGTTCGCCTCAATTCCTATTTGTGTGAGCATGAAGCCCAAGAATTTGCCAGCTTCTACCGCGAAGGTGCATTTTGCGGGATTGAGTCGCATACCATGCTTTCTGATGGTGTCGAACACTTTGGCGAGGTCGGGCAACAAGGATTCCTCCCTTTGTGTTTTTACCAACATATCGTCTACATAAACCTTCATTAGTTTCCCAATGTGGTCTATAAAGACATTGTTCATCAATCTTTGGTAGGTAGCTCCTACGTTTTTGAGCTCGTATGGCATGACGATATAGTAGTAATTTGCTTTTGGGGTTAGGAACGAGGTCTTTTCTTGGTCGGGTGGATACATCGGGATTTAATTGTATCATGAAAAAGCATCCATGAAGGAGAGGTACTTATATCCCGAAGAGGCATCCACTAGAGTGTCTACATTTGGGAGTGGGTAGGGATCTTTTGGGCAGGCTTTATTGAGATCGGTGTAGTCAGTGCACATCCGCCACTTCCCATTTGACTTTTTTATCAAGACAACGTTGGCTAGCCATAATGGGTACTTAACCTCCCTTATGAATCCTGTCTCCAGTAAGGCTTGCACCTACTCTTCCACAGCTTGAGACCTTTCCAGTCCGAGCTTCCTACGCTTCTGCTATACCGGTCGAGATCCTGGGTATACCGCCAGTTTGTGGCACATTAGTTCAGAATCTATGCCTGGCATGTCTGCGGCCTTCCATGCAAAGGGTCGGCGTTGTCCTTTAGGAGCTGTATCAGAGGCTCCTTTAAGCCTCCCTTTAAGGTTGCCCCTACGTTTGTTGTCTTATCCCGAGCATTGCCGATTTGGACTTCTTCCATCTCACCTTCAGGTTGTGGACGAAGTTCCTCGCGAGCTCGTACTCCCCCGAGTTTGATAGTGTTGACTTCCCCTCCTTCTGGGTTGCCTTTAGGGTTTAGACTTTCACTGTAACAGCGTCGCGTAGGTTTTTGGTCTCCTTTTATCGTGGCGATCCCTTCCGGAGTTGGGAACTTCATGCATAGATGTGGAGTCGAGACCACTGCAGGGAGTTGGTTCAGTGTTGTCCGACCTATTAGGGCGTTGTAAGCTGAGCTTACGTCGACTACGATGTAGTCTATGTTGAGTGTCCTTGACCATGTTCCCTTTCCAAAAGTTGTGTGTAGTGAGATATATTCAAGTTATTCGGATATGCTCTGAGCTCCTTATCTTGCAAATCGAGTTTGTCAAAGGCAGATTTAAATAAGATATCCGCAAAGCTTTCTTGGTCTACCAATGTTCTGTGGAGATTAGCGTTGGCCAATATGATAGTGATTACCATGGGATCATCATGTCCCGAGATGACGCCTGTTGCATCTTCTTGGGTAAAGGTAATTGTGTGGAGGTCGGATGACCACTCTCCTTCCCCGACATGATATACCTCTTTAAGGTGTCTTTTGCGAGATGATTTAGAGATCCCTCCTCCTGCGAATCCTCCATTTATCCTATGAACATGTCTCTTAGGAGTATGGGGTGGTCGTTCAACCCGTCCGACCTCTTCGTCCCGTCTTCTCTTCCTCGGTTCGTCATTTTTGTTGGCCAAGAACCTGTCTAGTCTTCCTTCCCGGGCTAGCTTCTCTATGACGTTCTTTAGATCGTAGCATTCGTTTGTGGGGTGTCCATAGATTCGGTGATATTCACAGTACTCTGTCCGACTTCCCCCTCCTTTTTTGCTTTTGATTGGGCGGGGTGGTGGGATCTTCTCAGTGTTGCATATTTCTCGGTAAATATCCACAAGAGATACCCGAAGAGGGGTGTAATTACGGTATTTTCTAGGCATCTCACTGGGTTGATCTTCTTTTTTCTTGGACTCTTTATCCTTGTCCCGAGAGGGGTAGGAGAATCCAGGTTTTGAGGTTTCTCCTAATCGAGAATTTTCCTCCATGTTAATATACTTTTCTGCCCTTTCTTGTACCTCGTTCAGAGATGTTGGATGCTTTTTTGATATGGAATGACTAAAAGATCCTTCTCGCAGGCCATTAATGAGACCCATGATGGCTGCTTCCGTTGGTAGACTTTGTATGTCCAGACACGCTTTGTTGAATCTTTCCATGTAGTTGCGAAGATTTTCCCAATCTCCTTGCTTGATCCCTAACAGGCTCGGAGCGTGTTTGGCTTTGTCCTTCTGGATGGAGAATCTGGCAAGGAATTTTTTGGCTAAGTCGTCAAAACATGTGATGGATCTAGGAGCCAAACTGTCGAACCACTTTATTACTGTCTTTGTCAGGGTAGTCGGGAAGGCTTTACATCGAACGGTGTCAAAGGCGTCAGTGAGATACATTCTGCTTCTGAAATTGCTAAGATGATAGCTTGGATCCGAGGTACCGTCGTATGAAGTCATGTCGAGAGCTTTAAAATCCTTTGGAACTTTAACTTTCATGATCTCTTTGGTGAAGGGATCTTGGTCTTTATGGGAGTTATCTTCATGGTTGGAATGAGCAGTTCTGGTCTTGAAATCTGCTTCGAGTTTTGCAAGCTTATCCTCTAGCTCTCAGTGACGTCTAGCTTCTCTTCGGAGGTCTTTTTCAGCCTCCCGCTGATGTTCAGCCTCCTGTTCGAGATGTTTGAGACGATCCTGTTGTTCCCGAATAGCTTCCAAGATTTCTGTGTTTGAGGGTTGTTTATCCCCCTTGTTTGGAGATGCATCTTTTGATGTGACCTCCGTATTTTTAAGCGGAGTTCTTTCTTCCAAATCGGAGTTGTGATCATTGTCAAGGTTTTCTGCCATGATGATGGGATGACTTCCAGGTTCCCCAGCAACGACGCCAATGTTCTGAGGGTTACCTGAAACTGAAGGTTGATCTCGGACGAGATCTGCTGTGGTGGCCAGAGCTGTCGTGTCTGACTTGTTGGATGTGGTGGAGCCGCTGTTCCTTGATCACCAGAGGGTGGTGGTACCTGAAAGAGACTCTGATGCTTAAGTTAGCACGTGCTTTAGGCAGGTTTTTAGTAGAATTGGAGTACCAATTATACCTGGGTGCTCTAGTGTATTTATAGTAGTGCGGAGTGACCTTCCTTAGAGATAAGTTAGTTATCTTATCTTATCTTTGAGTGAAGTCATCTTTATCTTTAAGGGGAACCGCCTTTATCTTTCTAGGCTTTGGCTGCCCTTAGATTTGGGCTTTGCTCCTTTCGTTTGGGCCTGCTTGGGCCTCTATGGTGATTTGGCCGAACTCTTTTGAGAAGAGATCGGGGTGACCCATCCTGAAGAGGTCAGTCACTTTTATCATTAATCAGCCCGGGTCGGATAGCTCGACCCAAGGTATCAACAGTCCCTAACAGACTGGCCTTTCCAACGTGTGCGTGCGCATAGGTTGAAATTCTTCCTTAGATATGTGCGTCCACAAGCTGTGCTAGCGCTGCAAACAGAACGCATTTCCCTGCCTGTGCGTGCGCACAGGTGTGTGCATCCGCATAGATCAAAATTTTCGCATGTCGTGCGTCCGCACAAGGCTGTGCGTCCACACATATCAGAAATCATAAAATTCTGTAACTTTGCAGAATTTCAGATTTTTAACTCCAACTTTGAATGATCATAACTCCCTCTACAAAATTCCAAATTTTACAAACTTTGTATCAATTTAAAGGGTTTTCAAAGATCTTTAATTCTAAATAAATCTCATCAAAATTTGAAAACTGAAGCATAAGTTTTGATCGAACAAAGTTCACCAAAAACCCAATTTTATCAAACTTCACAATTTCCATAATTTCTTATCATACCCATACCTAACCATACCAAACCATTCAAAACTCCACTTTTCATCAAAATTTACCTATTGTATTATAATACACCAACCTTACCACATTCTCCTTCTCATTTCATTACTCTCAACTCCAACATCAACTATATAACACTTATGATCAAATCACCTTCAAACTTACCATTTCATAAATCTTAGCACTACAATAATCATAATGAACCAACTTCCAATCCATACAATCATTCAACATCATCATATCATTGGAAATCATCATAATTGAACCCAACATTCATCAACTTATCATGAATCATTATTCATCAACATTTAACACACCAACAATCATTTTAATTCAAACATATCCTATTGGTCACTAATCTAAGTGTCCATGAATATTATATACTACATAGAGGAAACCAATACCATACCTTGACCGATTCCCTATACGCACCAAAACTCCAATTTAGCACCAATGAGCTTTCAACCAAAATCCAATCACCAATGCAACTCCAACAAGCACCAACAAGCTCCAAACTTACAAAAATCAAGCTATATCCATATAAATCACCACAAATCAATCTAGGGTTCTAGTTAAACATAAATTCACAAGGGTTTAATGGCTCTTACCTTTTCCAATAGATTTGGATGTCAAAACCCAAGGCTAAGCAAAGATTAGAGTGAACCTAAACATCCAAAATCACAAAAATTACTTAATCCCAAAGCCTTAGGAACCGAAATTTTGGAGAGAAGAATAGAAAGGATTTTGCAGTTACCTCTCCAATTTCTTATATCAGGTTTGTAGAGCTCTTCACAAGGAACGTGTAGCTGCAAACGGTGCGGCGATCGGAGCTCTCTAGCTCAAGATATGAGCTTTGGAAGATTGAAATGAATAGTGCTCAATCTCTTCTCCTCTCCTTCTTTCAATTACTGATGGGTGTGTTTGAGTGTGTTTGTGCTGATTGGTTCATTAATTGAGCCTTTTATATGTTGGGCTTGGGCCTAACTTGGGCTCGGTCCAACCTGTTAGTATTTTTAGCCCGTTTGGCCTAACTTTGGGCCAAACCTTTAAAATTAACGCCCGGTTTTCCATTTCTATTGTTTTTCTAAGGTTTTTGACGGTTTTCACTTTCTCTCGTGCGGTACCGGGCAGACTCGAACCGGTTCAATCGGTTCAACTGCCGATTTGCAATTTTTCATGGTTTTTCACAGAAGACACATTTTCTGAGTTAGAAAGACCTACTGAGTCCAAAAATCAACTTTAAATCCTTAAATTCTCACTCTAACTTTTTGAAATCTAATTTGGGCAATATTAATTACTTAATTAGCCGGTTGATTAATTGCGATTCTTACATTACGACCTCTAAAAAGATATGCAGATAGTAATTGAAAGGATATAATATATACGAGGAGCCGTAAAGAATTGGTAAAACAAAATCGCGAAATTAAAAAACGCAATGCTCAGAAAATAACGTAACTTACGTACCAAGAAAGCTATGGTTCACTAGCATGAATATACAAAAGACAAGAGTAGAGGGTCAAGAGTACAAAATAACAAGCTCCTAACTCAACCTGCAAAGCTATAGCTGGCCGGAGAATATTTACATATATATATATATATATATATATATATACATAACCCGAGGTCCAAAAATACATATATAAAACCCTAATTCTCCATAAACCTCTAAGAGGTGCAAAATAACACAAGTTGTTTGGAGAGTTATACATATGAACATATATCAGCTATACATCAAAATAAAGTCTCAAAATACACATCGCTGAAGAGCTCTAGATGCCTAGCGAGGTGCCTTTCGACCTGCATCTGAAAAATAACAAATATCCGTATGGAATGAGAACCGGGAGTTCTCAGCATGATAAAGGTGCCTACATATATAAGATATAAGGTCTCGAAAACGCTAGAGGCACTCCTAGAACATCCGGTACTCAGATTATGAAACTTAAAAATTAAAGAATTAAAATAGTAAACCATAAGCAGGCTAGTTATCTAACGTTCTTAAGGTTCTAACTCAATCCTAACTTAATCCCTCAATTTACAATCCACTTGCTGTCTCATAAAACTCTAATTCTATAATTCACCTTCTACCTCCTCCAAGCCTCCAAATTCACCGGTGCACAGACAAGCAATACAGACAAAGCAATCACAGGTAGAATTTAGATACAACAGGTAGCAAGTATAGCAAATAAGCATAGTAATTCACAAAGGAAAACCCAAATGATGCACAATCAAACAATGCAAATATATGCATATGATATATGCCTGTCCTATGGCTGATGTGTTTCATCTGTCGGTTATAAAGCCAACCCGACATGTCCGGTAGCTAACTCTGGACAGAACACCACAACATGGGACAGGTATTACTCGTCTACTTAGGTAGGTGCCTCAAACCATAACCCAGGTAGTAATTACTCGTCTATCCACAGGCCACGACTCGGATAGGAATTACTCATCTATGCTCGGATAGAAATTATTTGTCTACCCATAAAATCGCATCTCGGATAGGGATTACTCATCTATCCTCAAAGTTTCATATCGAATGGGAGTTTATCATCGATCCCCAAAATCATAAGTCGGATAGGAATTACTCGTCTATCCTCAAAATTCTCATCAATTCATCATGTATACAGTGTTTTAACACTTCTCAAGCTCATACTCACCACCTCACAACCTTTCTTCACTTCCATGTTACCTCACCTTCCTATAGTTCGACCCCCTTCACTATCAGTACAACTCAATTCTGGGGTCTTAGAAAGTAAAAAATAGAGGTTCAGAGGCTCAAAATCATGTTTAAAATCATAAAATACAATTTTTGCTGAAAACAGGGTCACGCATACGCGTGTCCCACGCGTGGGCATGCATTTTTCCATTCTCGCATACGAAAGTACCATCTTCGTGTACGGGAGATGACCAACTCGAAAAGGTTGGTCGTGTCGCGTGCAGTGGTGGCGTACGCAAGCTGTGCAGAACAGCAAAAGTGCTTAATGCTGCAGAATTTTCAGCTTTGCATTCCAAACTTCCGACGCACATAAATTTTTTATTTTAATACATTTTTCACCAGTTCTTTGAACGGCGTAAACTTCACGAACTCAATTTTCATATGAAATAAGTTTGAAACAATTTGAGGATCTGGAAGCCGAGTTATGGCTCGCCGAAGTTTGGCCAAAAATTAACTTTTTACAAGAATTCTCAAACCTCTATTTTCACCAAATCCAAACTCAATACCAACATTCTATACTTCTAAACAGGACCTAAATCTATCAAACCATCACCTCAGCATTCTCATTCATTCCATTACACATTATTATACAACTTATAAAATTCACCCCCAAGAACTCATAACCAACTTAATCTCATACTCAATCATTAAAATAGCATCATTATTATTCATTAAAATCATCATTTCATCAACCATTTTCAACACAAACCATACATAGTCTTCTCTTATGCAACATCACATTCATAATTCATTATCATTACATAATCTCATCATCACAAAATCATAAGTCGGATAGGAATTACTCGTCTATCCTCAAAATTCTCATCAATTCATCATGTATACAGTATTTTAACACTTCTCAAGCTCATACTCACCAACTCACAACCTTTCTTCACTTCTAAGTTACCTCACCTTCCAATAGTTCGGCCCCCTTCACTATCGTTACAACTCAATTCTGGGATCTCAGAAAGTAAAAAATAGAGGTTCAGAGGCTCAAAATCATGTTTAAAATCATAAAATACAATTTTTGCTGAAAACAGGGTCACGCGTACGCGTGTCCCACGCGTGGGCGTGCATTTTTCCATTCTCGCATACGAAAGTACCATCTTCGTGTACGGGAGATGTCCAACTCGAAAAGGTTGGTCGTGTCGCGTGCAGTGGTGGCGTACGCAAGCTGTGCAGAACAGCAAAAGTGCTGAATGCTGCAGAATTTTCAACTTTGCATTCCAAACTTCCGATGCATATAAATTTTTTATTTTAATACATTTTTCACCAGTTCTTTGAACGGCGTAAACTTCACAAACACAATTTTCATATGAAATAAGTTTGAAACAATTTGAGGATCTGGAAGCCGAGTTATGGCTTGCCGAAGTTTGGCCCTTTTTACACTTTTTACAAGAATTCTCAAACCTCTATTTTCACCAAATCCAAACTCAATACCAACATTCTATACTTCTAAACAGGACCTAAATCTATCAAACCATCACCTCAGCATTCTCATTCATTCCATTACACATTATTATACAACTTATAAAATTCACCCCCAAGAACTCATAACCAACTTAATCTCATACTCAATCATTAAAATAGCATCATTATTATTCATTAAAATCATCATTTCATCAACCATTTTCAACACAAACCATACATAGTCTTCTCTTATGCAACATCACATTCATAATTCATTATCATTACATAATCTCATCATCATTATTACTCAGCATTTACCATCATCAATCATTCAATATACATTTCAACCACCAAAACAATAATTATGAACACTAGTCATTAATTCTCAACCATACATGCCATACAACCTATCTTAGGGTCATCTAGCCTAGGTTTTTGCGAAACATTATATATTAAATACGAGAAACCAAAATCATACCTTGGCCAATTTTCTCGTATAACCCGAAACACTACCAAAAGGCACCAAACACAGCCCCAAGGATCCAAGATCTCCAAAGCAATGACACCCAAACTCCACCAAGTCTCCAATGTTTATAATCAAGCTCAAATATACATATATACACACCTAATTCACATATACACATACAAAATTCAATACCCACATACTTAACCAATGAATTTACTAGGGGTTGAGGATCCTTACCTTATATGTGCCTTAATCAAACAAGATCTTGCTAATTCTCTAAGATAGATTGGCCCTAGAACATAAAATTCACCAAAAACCTCAACTTCTAAGCTACTAAATTTCGAAATTGAGAAGTGAGAAATTGAGGAAGTGGTGCACAGAACTGTGATCACACTTTTCACAACTCCGGTGCAACTAACCAGCAAGTGCACTGGGTCGTCCAAGTAATACCTTACTTGAGTAAGGGTCGATCCCACGGAGATTGCTGGCTTGAAGCAAGCTATGGTTATCTTGTAAATCTTACTCAGGAGATTAATGATAAAAATGATTTTGTTTATGAAAAGTAAATAACATGAAATGAATGATACTTGTGATTCAGTAATGAGGAACAAGTTGAGGTTTTGGAGATGCTCTCTCATCTGAATCTCTGCTTTCCTACTGTCTTCTTCTCCAAACACGCATGGCTTCCTTCAATGGCAAGCTGTATGTTGGTGGATCACCGTTGTCAATGGCTATCATCCGCCCTCTCGGATGAAAAATACCAGGTACAGCTACCGCACAGCTAATCATTTGTCGGTTCTCACTTGTGTCGGAATAGGATCTCTCTATCCTTTTACACACTGTCATTGCACCCAACATTCGTGAGTTTGAAGCTCGTCACAGTCATCCCATTCCAGATCCTACTCGGAATACCACAGACAAGGTTTAGACTTTCTGGATATCAGGAATGCTGCCAATTGGTTCTAGCCTCTACCACGAAGGTTCTAATCTAACAGATTCGAATGCTCTGTTGTCAGGAGATGCAAGTCAAACTCGTGGATTAGAAACCCAAGAGACACGCACTCAAGCTGTCACCCAATGACTACGTTGAGCTCAAATAGAACAGAAGTGGTTGTCAAACACGCGTTCATAAATTTGAGAATGATGATGAGTGTCACGGATCATCATATTCTTTATATTGAAGTACGAGTGAATATCTTAGAACATAATCAAGCATGATCGAATAGAAAATAATAGTAATTGCATTAATCCATTGAGACACAGCAGAGCTCCTCGCCCCCACCTATGGGGTTTAGAGACTCATGCCGTATGAGATACAATGTAAAATGTCATGAGTTGCTAAATGAATCTCTAAAAGTAGTTTTTATACTAAACTAATAACTTAGGTTTACAGAAAATGAGTAACTAGGTGTAGATAGTGCAGAATTCCACTTTCAGGGCCCACTTGGTGAGTGTTTAGGCTGAGCTTTCAAGCTTCCACGTGCATATGCCTCAAATTGGAGTTAAACGCCACCCTGGGTGCCAAAATGGGTGTTTAATGCCAAGAAGTGTGCTAGTTTAACGCCAAGAAAATAGGTCTCTGGCTAGAATTTAACGCTAGTTTGAGCCATCAAATCTCCGGCAAAGTATAGACTATTATATATTGCAGGAAAGCCGAAGATGTCTACTTTCCAACGCAATTGAGTGCGCTCCAATTGGGCTTTGGTAGCTCCAGAAAATCCACTTCGAGTCCAGGAGGGTCAGAATCCAACAGCATCTACAGTCCTTTCTCAGCCTCTGAATCAGATTTTTGCTAAGGTCCCTCAATTTCAACCAGAAAATACCTGAAATTATAGAAAAGCACACAAAATCATAGTAAAGTCCAGAAATGTGATTTTTGCATAAAAACTAATAAAAATATAATAAAAAGTAACTAAAATATACTAAAAACTACCTAAAAACAATGCCAAAAAGCATATAAATTATCCACTCATCACAACACCAAACTTAAATTGTTGCTTGTCCCCAAGCAACCAAAAATAAAATAGGATAAAAATAAGAGAATATACAATAAATTTCAAAATACAATGAAGTTTAGTTTCAATTAGATGAGCGGGACTAGTAGCTTTTTGCTTCTGAATAGTTTTGGCATCTCACTTTATCCTTTGAATTTCAGAATGATTGGCATCCATAGGAACTCAAAATTCAGATAGTGTTATTGATTCTCCTAGTTTAGTATGTTGATTCTTGAACATAGCTACTTTATGAGTCTTGACCGTGACCCTAAGCATCTTGTTTTCCAGTATTACCACCGGATACATAAATGCCACAGACACATAACTGGGTGAACCTTTTCAGATTTTGACTTAGCTTTGCTAGAGTCCCCAGTTAGAGGTGCCCAGAGTTCTTAAGCACACTCTTTTTACTTTGGATCACGACTTTAACCACTCAGTCTCAAGCTTTTTACTTAGACATTCATGACACAAGCACATGGTTAGAGACAGCTTGATTTAACCGCTTAGGCCAGAATTTTAGTCCTTTGGGCCCTCCTATCCATTAATGCTCAAAGCCTTGGATCCTTTTTACCCTTGCATTTTAGTTTAAAGAGTTATTGGCTTTTTCTGCTTGCTTTTTTCTTTTTCTTTCTTCTTCTTTATTTTTCACCCTTTTTTCGCAAGCTTTTTGTTTTTCACTACTTTTTCTTGCTTCAAGAATCAAGTTTATGATTTTTCAGATTATCAATAACATTTTTCTTTTTTCATTATTCTTTCAAGAGCCAACAATTTTAACACTCATAAACTTCACTATAAAAAATATGCACTGTTCAAGCATTCATTCAGAAAACAAAAAGTATTGCCGCCACATCAAAATAATTAAACTATTTTCAAGATAGAATTTGAATTCATGTACTTCTTTTTCTTTTTCAGAAAACATTTTTCATTTAAGAAAGGTGAAAGATTCATGGAACATTCATAGCTTTAAGATATAGACACTAAACACTAATGATCATGTAATGAAGACACAAACATAGTCAAAACATAGCATAAAAATCGAAAATAGAAATGAAAATAAACAAGGAGATTAAGGAACGGGTCCACCTTAGTGATGGTGGCTTCTACTTCCTCTTGAAGAACCAATGGAGTGCTCCTCTATGTCTCTTCCTTGCCTTTGTTGCTCCTCTTCCTAGAGGTTTCTCCGGCCTTAGGTGCCATTAATGGTTATCGAAAGCAAAAAGCTGAGCTTTTCCACACCAAACTTAAAAGCTTTGCTCGTCCTCGAGCAAAACAAGATAAAAGGGAGTAGAAGAAGAATGATGCAATTTAATTATGAGAACTTATTACTATATACAAGAAAAATTAAAAAGAGTTGAAAAAGAATTTGAAAAGATATGTAAGTTTTGAAAACGTTTTGGAAGAAATTGAAAAGAATTGAAAAAGAATTAAAATGAGTTGGAAAGATTATTAATTTTTGAAAATAGAAATTGAAAGATGAATGTTTAAAATATGTTTGATGCAAAAAAATTTTGAATTAAAACATGAAAAATTGAAAAAATCGAATTGGAAACAAAATTACCTCCCTTGTGTTATCCTGGCGTTAAACGCCAAGAATGCTATCCATTCTGGCGTTTAGCACCCACTTGACTGCCTCTTTAGGCGTTCAACGCCCAGCCAGATACCCTGGCTAGCGTTAAACGCCAGGAATCCTTCTTTACTGGGCATTTTTTTGAACACCTAGAATGCTGCAATTTCTGGCGTTAAATGCCCAGAATGCTGCCTGCATGGGCGTTAAACGCCCATTCTGCTATCCTTACTGGCGTTTAAATGCCAGTAAGCCTGTCCTCCAAGGTGTGTTGTTTTTTATGCTATTTTTGATTCTGCTTTAATTCTGCAGTTGTTTTTATGACTTCACATGATCATCAACCTAAAGATAACATAACATGGCAATGGAAAACAAATGTCCATAAAAAATAAATATAATTAAATAACGTTGGGTTGCCTCCCAATAAGCGCTTCTTTAATGTCTTTAGCTGGACTTTACTGAGCTTTAATCTAGTCTCAGTCTTGAGCATTCTTGCTCAACATTGCCTTCAAGATAATGCTTGACTCTCTGTTCATTAACAATGAACTTTTTGTCAGATTCAATATCCTGAAGCTCTACATATCCATATGGTGACACACTTGTAATTACATATGGTCCTTTCCACTGGAATTTCAATTTCCCAGGTAACAATCTGAGCCTAGAGTTAAACAGCAGAACCTTCTGTCCTAGCTCAAAGACTCTAGATGACAGCTTTCTGTCATGCCACTTTTTTGCTTTTTCCTTGTAAATTTTAGCATTTTCGAAAGCATTGAGTCTGAACTCCTCCAGCTCATTCAACTGCAGTAATCTTTTCTCTCCAGCTACCTTAGTATTAAGGCTTAGGAACCTGGTTGCCCAGTAGGCCTTGTGTACCAATTCAACTGGCAGATGACAGGCTTTTCCATACACAAGCTGGTATAGAGAGGTCCCTATAGGAGTCTTGAATGCAGTTTTGTATGCCCACAGAATGTCTTCTAAACTTCTTGCCCAATCCCTTCTACGGGTACTTACAGTCCGTTCTAGGATTCGTTTTAGTTCTCTATTTGAGACTTCAGCCTGCCCATTTGTCTGTGGATGATATGGAGTTGCCACTTTGTGGTTAATTCCATATCGGACCAGAGCAGAGTCAAGCTGTTTATTGCAGAAATGAGTGCCTCCATCACTAATCAGTACCCTAGGGACACCGAACCTGCTGAAAATATGCTTCTGGGGGAACTTCATCACTATCTTAGTATCATTAGTGGGTGTTGCAATTGCCTCTACCCATTTAGATACATAGTCTACTGCCACCAGAATATAAGTGTTTGAATATGATGGTGGAAAAGGCCCTATGAAGTCAATACCCCATACATCAAACAACTCAATCTCTAAGATCCCTTGCTGAGGCATGGCATAACCGTGAGGTGGATTACCAGCTCTCTGGCAACTATCACAGTTACGTACAAACTCTCGGGAGTCTCTATAGAGAGTAGACCAGTAGAAGCCACATTGGAGAACCTTAGTGGTTGTTCGCTCACCTCCGAAATGTCCTTCATATTGTGATCCATGGAAATTAAATAGGATCTTCTGTGCCTCTTCTCTAGGCACACACCTATGGATTATTCCGTCCGCACATCTCTTAAAGAGATATGGTTCATCCCACAGGTAGTACTTTGCATCAGAAACCAATTTTTTCATTTGCTGCTTACTGTAATCTTTGGGTATGAATCTCACAGCTTTATAGTTTGCAATGTGTGCAAATCACGGTACTTCCTGAATGGCAAAGAGTTGCTCATCCGAAAAGGTTTCAGAGATCTCAGTAGGAGGGAAGGACGCTCCTGCTACTGGTTCTATCCGGGATAGGTGATCAGCTACTTGGTTCTCTATCCCTTTTCTGTCTCTTATTTCTATATCAAACTCTTACAGAAGCAACACCCATCTTATGAGTCTGGGTTTTGAATCCTGCTTTGTGAGGAGATATTTTAGAGTAGCATGGTCAGTGTACACAATCACTTTTGATCCTACTAAATAAGATCTGAACTTGTCAATGGCATAAACCACTGCAAGCAACTCCTTTTCCGTGGTTGTGTAATTCTTCTACGCGTCATTTAAAACACGGCTAGCATAATAAATGACATGCAGAAGCTTGTCATGCCTCTGTCCTAATACTGCACCAATGGCATGGTCACTGGCATCACACATTAGTTCAAATGGTAATGTCCAGTTTGGTACAGAAATGACTGGTGCTGTGACCAGCTTAGCTTTCAGAGTCTCAAACGCCTGCAGACACTCTGTGTCAAAGACAAATGATGTATCAACAGCCAGCAGATTGCTCAGAGGTCTTGCAATTTTTGAAAAATCCTTTATAAACCTCCTATAGAATCCTGCATGCCCCAGAAAGCTTCTAATTTCCTTAACATTGGCAAGTGGTGGTAATTTTTCAATCACCTCTACCTTAGCTTGAACCACCTCTATTCCCTTGTTCAAAATTTTGTGCCCAAGGACATTTCTCCCAGTTTAAAACCAGGTTAGTCTCTTGGCACCTTTTCAGAACAAGTGCTAGGTGGTCAAAACAGGAGCTGAATGAGTCTCCAAATACTGAGAAGTCATCCATGAAGTCCTCCAGAAATTTCTCTACCATATCAGAGAAGATAGAGAGCATGCACCTCTGAAAGGTTGCAGGTGCATTGCACAGACCAAATGGCATCCTTCTGTAGGCAAATACTCCAGATGCACATGTGAATGTTGTTTTCTCTTGTTCCTGAGGATCTACTACAATTTGGTTGTAACCTAAATAGCCATCCAAAAAGTAGTAGTATTCATGACCTGCTAGTCTCTCTAGCATCTGGTCTATAAATGGTAAAGGAAAATATCCTTTCTAGTGGCTGTATTGAGTCTTCTATAGTCAATACACATACGCTACCCTGTAACTGTTCTTGTGGGAACCAGTTCATTCTTTTTATTATGAACCACTGTCATGACTCCCTTCTTGGGGACAACGTGGACATGGCTCACCCAGGGGCTATCAGAAATAGGATAAATAATCCCATCCTCTAGTAACTTAGTGACCTCTTTCTGCACCACCTCCTTCATGGCTGGATTCAGCTGCCTTTGTGGTTGAACTACTGGCTTAGCATCGTCCTCTAATAGGATCTTGTGCATGTATCTGGCTGGGCTAATGCCCTTAAGATCACTTATGGACCACCCAAGAGCTATCTTGTGTGTCCTTAGTACCTGAATTAGTGCTTTCTCTTCCTGAGGCTCTAAAGCAGAGCTTATGATTACCGAAAAAGTGTCATCTTCTCCCAGAAATGTATATTTCAGGGATGGTGGTAGTGGTTTGAGCTCGGGTTTTAGAGGCTTCTCCTCTTCCTGAGGAGTTTTCAGAGATTCTTTTGTTTTCTTTGGTTCCTCCAGATCAGGCTGAACATCTTTAAAAATGTCCTCTAGCTCTAATTCGAGACTCTCCATCATATTGACATCTTCCACCAAAGAGTCAATAATATCAATGCTCATGCAGACTTTTGAGGTGTCTGGATGCTGCATAGCTTTGACAGTATTCAACTTAAACTCATCCTCATTGACTCTCAAGGTCACCTCCCCTTTTTGGACATCAATGAGGGTTCATCCAGTCGCTAGGAAAGGTCTTCTTAGAATGAGAGATGCACTCTTGTGCTCCTCCATTTCTAGTACCACAAAGTCAGTGGAAAGGGCAAATGGCCCAACCTTGACAATCATGTCCTCAATTATGCCTGATGGAATCTTAATGGAGCCATCATCAAGTTGGAGGCATATTCGGGTTGGTTTAACTTCATCAGTCAAACCAAGCTTTTTGATAGTGGATGTAGGTATTAGGTTGATACTTGCCCCAAGATCACATAGAGCTGTCTTGGTACAAGCATCCTCTAATGTGCATGGTATCATAAAGCTTCCGGGATCTTTAAGCTTTTCTGGTAAGCTTTTCAGAGTGATTACACTGCATTCTTTAGTGAGGAAGACTTTTTCAGTTTCTCTTCAATCCTTCTTATGACTTGAGGTCTCTTTCATGAACTTAGCATAAGAGGGTATTTGCTCAAGTTCCTCTGCAAATGGAATCTTTTTTTCAAGAGTCCTGAGATAGTCTGCAAAGGGGGCAAATTATTTATCCTGTTCCGTTTGGCGGAGTTTCTGAGGATAAGGCATCTTGGCTTTATATTCTTCAACCTTAGTTGCTGCTGGTTAACTTCCTACAGAAGTGGTTGGAGAAACCTACCTAAGGGGGTTGTTATCAACACTTGCAGGTGTCTGATCCCCTATTGGCGTTTAAACGCCAGAATTGGGTGCTGTATGGGCGTTTAACGCCAGATTGCCACCCTTTTCTGGCGTTTGGACGCCAAAATTAGCCGTCCACTGGGCGTTTAACGCCAACTTTTCACCCTTTTCTGGCGTTTGAACGCCAGAATCATTCCTCTCTGGCCTTTTACTGTCCTCAGAGGGATTTTGGGCAGTGGTTTGGTCATCCTCTGTCAGTTGTTCCTTTCTTGGCTTTCTGCTGCCTTGAGTTGAGATATTCAATGTCTTTCCACTCCTTAAATAAACAGCTTGGTACTCTTCTGTTATCTGTTTAGATAACTGCTGTCTTGTCTGATCCAATTGTGCATCCATATTTTTGTTAGCATTTTTAGTGTCTTGTAGCATCTCTTTAAATTCTGCTAACTGTTTTGTTATAAAAAGCAATTGCTAATTGAGTTCAACAACTTGTTTTGGGGGACTAAGTTCAGTGGATACTGCTTTAGCCTCTTCTTTCATGGAGGACTCACTACTTAAGTACAGATGCTGATTTCTAGCAACTGTATCAATGAGCTCTTGAGCCTCTTCAATTGTCTTTCTCATGCGTATAGATCCACCAGCTGAGTGGTCTAGAGACATCTGGGCCTTTTCTGTAAGCCCGTAGTAGAAGATGTCTAACTTCACCCATTCTGAAAACATTTCAGAGGGGCATTTCCTTAGCATCTCTCTGTACCTCTTCCAGGCATTATAAAGATATTCATTATCCTCTTGTTTAAAGCCTTGGATGTCCAGCCTTAGCTGTGTCATCCTTTTTAGAGGGAAATATTGATTCAGGAATTTGTCTGATAATTGTTTCCATGTTCTTATTCTTGCTGTAGGTTGGTTATTTAACCACCTCTTAGCTTGATCTTTTACAGCAAATGAAAACAGTAATAATCTGTAGACATCCTGATCTATTTCCTTATCACGTACTGTGTCAGCAATTTGTAAGAACTGTGCCAGAAACTCAGTAGGTTCTTCCTGTGGAAGACCGGAATACTGGCAGTTTTGCTACACCATCATAATGAGCTGAGGTTTTCGCTCAAAATTGCTAGCTCTGATGGGGGGTATACAGATACTACTCCCATATGGACTGTTCATTTCCACTTAGGTCCATGGTGCGTGGCAGAAGTTAAGCCAATTAAGAGATTTTAAATAAGAGAACAGCGTTGCAAGTGTAGCCCTTAACCAGCTAAAATCCACCTCACAAATTTAGAAAGGTGTCACAAAAATTTAGAATAAAAATACTGGGAGTATGAATTACAGGTTGTCTCCCAACGAGTTGCGAGAAAGTATGCTATTTTATTAATTAGGAATTTCCACGAGAGTTTGAGATTTGAATAATGAGCAATTAAATAATTGTAAATTAAAGCAACAAAAACTAAGAATGATTATTAATATTCTAAATAAAAAGCCTCGACTGGGGGAATGATTAATTGGAAGTTCTATCCTTGTTGGGATCTCTTAAGTGTAGAATTAAAAAGGTTGTTGTTTTCACTTAGTTAACCCTTACTAAATAAAGGAAAGTCAAGTGATTGAGCTAACTCTTATTCACAAATCCTAGTCCTCTTCCTTGGGAAGATCTAGCGTTAGTAAATACAGAACTAGCCAACAACTTCCAGATTAATCAACACCTAAGCCTTCCAACTCAAGTGTCTCCTCCTAATCAACACCCATGTCAAGTATGGAGTCTACTCCATTGACATGAATATAACGCTCATAAAAATATAAGAAGACATGATGAATTAAATAAAAATAGAGATTTAAAATTAATTAAAAATAAAAGTAATTCTCTGCATCAATAATCCATGAAAATAATCCAATTACTACTTTAAACAAGAATTAAGAATATGGAATAAATAAAAGAGTAAGTAAGAAAACAAACTAGAATAGTATCTTCAACGGAGGTAATGACTTCTTCAATATCCAAAAGCATAAACCTAATTAACTATGAATGTAAAGAGAACCTAGAGGGGAAGTAATTCTCTCTAAATTCAGATCTAAAAATCTAAACCTATCCTAATGAGAATATGTGAAGTTGTGTCTCTGTGTCGTAAAAGGTCTGTTGAGTCTCTGCATGTTCCCTGGCTTTATTCTATATTCTTAGGCCAAAAACTGGGTCAAAACGCGGCCCGAAATCACCACCAGCATTTTCTGTTAATTTTGCAGATTGCGCAGGTCACGCGTACACGTCGTCCATGCGTTTGCATCATTCAGCGATTTTCTTTGTCACGCGTACGCGTCGTTCACGCGTTCGCGTCATTCGTGCAGACTCCAATCCGCGCGTACGCGTCAGGCACGTGCACGCGTCACTGCAATTTTTCCATTCTGCGTGCTCGCGTGAGCCATGTGCGTACGTCGGTGTTCGCTGGTCATCTCCTTAGTTTCTTGTGTTCCTTCCATTTTTGCAAGCTTCCTCTCCATTTCCTAAGCCATTCCTACTCTATAAAGCCTGAAACACTTAACACATGGATTACGGCATCGAATGGTATAAAGGAGAATTAAAATACATAAATTAAAGATCTCTAGAAAGCAAGTTTTCAATCATAAAATAATACTAGAAAGTAAAATGTAAAATCATGCAATTAGTATGAATTAGTGGGTGATGAATTGATAAAAACCACTCAATTAAACACAAGATAAACCATAAAATAGTGGTTTATCAACCTCCCCACACTTAAGCATTAGCATGTCCTCATGTTTAGCTTAAGGAGATAAAATAAATGAGTAGGGAAAAATAAGACTCATGTAATGCAATGCAACCTATGGATATGAATGCAATTATATGATAAAATGATTTTGTCTACTTAGTTAAAAAAAATAAATAAGTTCTTTTGAGACAAAAATAAATCAAATTCCACTAATTCAAATTATACAGTAAAAGCAATTAAACTTATAAGAAGACAGCTCAAATTCTACTAATTCACATGAGTATGTACCCAAATTCCCAATATTTTATCATGACACATTCCGTTATTAACCCATGTTACCACAATTTCCCCATACTTAATTAGCACAAAATTTCTATCTTAAGCTAACCAAAGATTCAAATTGGTGTATTACTTGTTTTTCTGCTTAAGGCTAGTAATATGGTAAAATATAGAACAAATGGGATTAAAAGGCTCAAAGTGGCTAACAAAGGTAATTGAAAGGGTAGGCTATTTAGGATAAGTGAGTTAATAATCAATTGATGGCCTCAATCATATGCATGCATATAACACATTAAATATTGGACACATAGGATGGATGACGAGCGTGATTTTTGCCAGTAAAGAATTTTAATAAAATAGTCGTGTTGTAGATATAGTTTCTAAACCAACAAAAATCCCTTCGTACAAACGTTTTGGTTGTCACAAGTAACAAACCCCTTTAAAATTGATAACCGAGTATTTAAACCTCGGGTTGTCTTCTCAAGGAACTGCAGGGAAGTATGTTCTTATTATTGGTTATGGAGATTGTAAATTTGGGGTTTCAAGAATGAGGAACGAGTAATTTAATGACAAATAAATTAAATGACAATTAAAATAAATAAATAACTGTAAAGCAAACTTTTGGCAAGGTATGAGAAATTGGAGGTCCTATCCTAGCTATCCTTATCAATGATGATGATGGTTGAATCTTAATTCCACTTTGTTAACCTTTACTAAGATAAAGGAAGGTCAAGGGATTAATTAGTTTGATCTTCGAATCCTATTTATTTCCTAAGAAAAGATTGGGATTATGGAAGTTCAATTCAATTAACAAATATAACAATTATCAATCACGTTTGAGTTTGATAACTCCTGAGTTATTGATTTCTTAACCAAGACCAAAAGGAGAAAAATAAATCTACTTGGAATAAAGATGTCTTCAGAGTAAAAGCAACAATAACATAAATAAAAGAAATCAATATTAAACTGAAATACCTCAATTAACATTAATAAAAGAGTAATCTGTAACATGAAAGGATTCATAAAGTCGCTTGCAAAAGTAAATAAAAGGAAGATTGAACCTAATCAAAAGAGATAATCCTAAAAGTGAATAAAAATCCTAATTCTAAATCCTAATCCTAAAGAGAGAGGAGAGAACCTCTCTCCAAACTAAATCTAATTCATGGAAAGTGAAGATTGGCGAGCTCCCTCTGAATGGATGCATTCCCTCACTTCATAACCTCTGGTCTATGCCTTCTGGACTTGGATTTGGGCCAAAAAGGGCTTTAGAATTCGCTATGAGCGTTTTCTGCAATTTCTGGTGTGTGGCCTCTGTCACGCGTCCGCGTGGGTCACGTGGTCGCATCGTTCGGAGCTTTTCCTTGCCAGTGGTCACGTCAGTCATGCGATCGCGTCATATTCGTTCTGCTTAAGGCGCGCGGTCGCGTCAGTCATGCGGCCGCGTCGTTGTTGATTCGCGCTTGGCACGCGTCCGCGTCACCCATGCGATCGCGTGGATGCCAATTTCTTCAGAAACTCCGTTTTGTGCTTTCCTTCCATTTTTGTATGTTTCTTTTTCATCCTTTAAGTCATTCCTGCCTTAGAAGATATGAAACTACTCAACACAC
Organism: Arachis ipaensis; assembly: GCF_000816755.2. Lineage (NCBI taxonomy): Eukaryota > Viridiplantae > Streptophyta > Magnoliopsida > Fabales > Fabaceae > Arachis > Arachis ipaensis. The sequence continues at coordinate 79,602,348 of NC_029789.2, read as the reverse complement.
TAATGACGGCATCGAATGGAATTAAAGGTGATTAAAATAATTAATTTAAAAGCATAGGAAACATGTTTTTCACATACATCACATAATAAGGAAAGGAAAGTAAAACCATGCAATTAACATGAATAAGTGGGTGAAGGATTGAATAAATCACTCAAACTAAGCACAAAATATTTCATAAAATATGGGTTTATCAACCTCCCCACACTTAAACAATAGCATGTCCTCATGCTAAATCAAAGGTAATAAGTAAGGTTAAAGTGTTGGAATGTCATGCAATGCAATCTAATCTAAATGCAACTACCTAAATGCATCATGCAATTCTAATTTTTATTTACTCACTTGTATATAAAGCTTACAGGTAGTTAAATTAATTCACATTCTCAAGGAGTCATATATGTATATATAGCCAAGCCTTAGATAATCAATAAGCACTTTTATAATTGAGATGGGAGAAAAGCATTTTATGAACTTGCAAGACAATTAGATAATTTAAACAGAGATAAATGTTAATGAGCTATTGAACCCTCGCTGGATTTGTGTTTACTCTCTAGTCACTCAGTGTTTATTGGGTTAATCACTCTATTCCTCTTTTTATTCTTCCTTTCTATAACTTTGTTCTTCATCTAACCAATCAACAATTATAGAATACAGTCATACCAAAAATCATTAGGTCTTTAATTAAGGTTGTAATGGGGCCAAGGTAAAGGTAAGGATATATGTATAAGGCTAAGTGAGCTAATAAGTGAATCCTTAATTAGACTAAGATCTCACCTAACATGCATACTTAGTAAAACAAAACTTCTTTACCTATTTTCCCATATTTTCCCACTTTTGATGTTACATGCTCATGTTTCAATTTTTATTTTTATCCCATGTGCATTGCTTTTATTTTGCATTTGGGGAATTCTTTTGTATCCCCTTTATTAAATACTGAAAAATAACTTTTTTTTAATGCACATGGTAATTTAATCACTTTGATTTCTCATGAGCATGCTTCCCAAAATTTCTTATTTTGAGTTATTTTATTCTTTTCAATTTTTCTACCTCTTGTTTTTATAATCCATGTTCCCAATAGGTTTCCCATATTTAAACTATTCATAATTTGCTATCTTAAGCTAACCAAGGATTCAACTTGGGATTTTATTTTGTTTTTCTGCTTAAGGCTAGTAGTGTGGCTAAATAGAATAAAAGGGAATTTAAAGGCTCAAGGGGGCTAACAAGGGTGATGTGAAAGGTAGGATAATTTGGGATAAGTGAGCTAAAATCAAATGACGGCCTCAATCACTCTTTTGGTATGCATATCTATATTCTATATTCTATATTCTATAATTGGACATATAAATTAAAACAAAGTAAAGAACACCAGAATAAATAAGAAAGGAGGAACACACAGGAATAAAAGTTATGGTTTAAATATAACCATACAATTAAGCTCAAAACTCACAGGCTGTATGTTCTCTAGTTCAAAAATCATTTATCAGTTATGTATGTCATGCAGGTTTAGTTAAAAATTCCCATTATTCTCAATGTAAAACTTAAGGTGGCTTTAAAGTTCTAGTGTTCCTCCTTGATGAAATGTTGTTAACTAACTAACATGTAATTCTATATATACAAGGTGTGTGGATTGTTTCTATTAAGTTCAAATTTCTAGTTTACTTCCTTTTTATATTTTCAATTTAAACTAAGCTATCTTATGCTAAAAAGGGTAAACTATACTAATTAATCCACAATTTTCTATAACTACTAAGTTAGAATTGCAACTAAACTAAATAACTAAAAATATGAACTAAAGTGCAAAATGCAGAAAACATAGTAAAAATACATAAAAATAACAATGTATCAGAAAATAAGAATAAAAATAAAAAGAAAAATGCAGAAAAATATCCAAAATAAAAGAAAAAGAGTTTGTAGTGGTTCACCAAAATAATACGCCAGAGATGGCAACCTCCCCACACTTAAAATGAAGTATCGTCCCTGATGCTCACTCAAGCAGGGTGTGAAGGGGTGTCATCACTGGAAGGGATGGTAGCTGGGGTCGCTGTGGTGGTGACTGGCTGACGGTCTGGCTGCTGTAGAGGAGGGGCTGTCTGAATGGGATCTCAGGGTCTACAGCCCGGATCTGATGTGGGACCTCTGCCTGTGGTGCAGCCTGCTCGGTGTCTGCCTGCTCTGCCTCTCCCTGGGGATGGGTCTCTGCCTCGGGCGCATCCGCCTCCTCCTCAGAGGCCTCGGATAGTATGTCAGGCTCGGAGGGGATGTCGCCGGATCGTATCATCAGCTTCAGGTGCTTATAGCGTCGCTTGTTGCGACGCTCCATCTGGTCAAGTCGTCGAAACAAGCGGTGCACCAGTGATAGACAGGCTCTGTGGCAGGTGGAGATGCAGTGGTGGTGGCAGGGGTGGATGGTGCAGCGGTAGAGGAAGAGGGGCCGGCGGATGGTGTGGCTGTGTCAGCAGAGGTAGTCCGGAATGAAAGTCTGTAGCCCAGGGCCAGAAAGTTCCTACTGTGTGGGATAATCTTCTTGCATTCTGCAGCAGGTGGCCTCTCATCAGCATCCTTCCATGGCACGTCAACTCGACGGCCCAGCTGGGTAACCAGATAGGGAAAGGGAAGAGTGCCTTAGATGTGGACCCTAGCCATATAGTGCCGGATAAAGTGTGGCAGGTACAGGTCCTTACCCTCCATCACACACCATAGGAGGGTGATGGAGGGTAAGGCCCTGTACCTGCCACACTTTATAGGAGGGTGATCATAGCGGCTAGTATCTCAGCCTCGTGAGTACTCGGCATAATGTAGTTGCTGAATATCTGATGCCATAGCCGAGCCTCATCATTCAGGTAAATCCGCTTGATCCCTTTTGGCATGGTGGTGTTCTGACCCACGATCCAAGGAACTGACGGGTCAAGGACAATCCAGGCCTTGACTGCATCCCAGTCAAAACGCATAAAGCGCATATCCTCCTCAGCTTTCTGATAGCCATCTGTCTGATCAGTCCTAGGCAGAAGCTTCAGAACTTCTTCTATTGCCTCCTCAGTAACCAGAATCTGCTTCCCTCTGAGGTTCACTACATCTAGGGATGTTTTGAAGTAGTTGCAGTAGAATTTCCTAACCCAAGATGCATTAACCTCAGTCAGAGGTCTCTCCAAAAAGAACCAGCCTCTTTATTTGATTTGATCAGAGGTATATTGCTGGAGTTCTTCTGAGATCTTCAAAGTACGCTCCAGGTATAGGTTCCTGGAGTTTGCCAACACCGGATACTTCAGCTCACAGTATCGGTTCGCAAACTTTACTGGGTCATTGGCGGGAAGTAGCTAGTCGGCCTTCTCCTGCGCAGTAAAGGCTTTCTCCCGCAAGGAGGCATCATGCATGAGATCTATGATAGACATGGAGGCTTCTCCTCTTTTCCTTTTGCCAGTAGTGGCCTTGCCTTTGCCTTTTCTATGGCTGGCAGACATCCTGTAAAGCAAAAAACCAGGATATATAAAAATAGGAAAGCAAATAGGCAAATAATCACAAGAAAACACAAAATGGCAAAGGAGCAATAGGATAATGAATATGAGTTAAGTAGATGTGCATTTAAGATTGTATAGGAGTGAAAAATCAGAAAAGAAGTGTTCACAATCCAAAATGTAATTGAATGCATGTTAAATAGAAAGATTAACATCATGCCTTGGTTAGAATGTTAAAAGAAAGTGAAAGAAAAGTAAAAAAAAAAAGAAGTTTTGAAAAGGTTAGGTTGGTTAGAGTTAAAATTAGTGAGTTAGTGAAAATGGGTTAAAGTAAGAGGCATAATGAAAATAGTCCAAGTAACAAGTAATCACAGGTAGAAGCTATAAGTAACTCATATCCAAACAAGTAAAACAGTTTGATGATGATTCAAATGGAGATAGAGAAAGCAAAAATAGGAATCAAACATCAAGATTGCAGTTTAGGAACCAGGAAATCAAAAAGGATAAGAAAGCCTGCCTTGGCATTCATGGAATGATTTGGTTAAAGCAGTGGAGAACAGAGTTCAAAATTCCAAAACCAAAACATGAATGAAAGTCAAAAATAGTTTACAGAAATTTGGGCAGCATTTCGGCTAAAATTGGATTTTTCTGGAAAATAAACAGCAATCAAACAGTTCATATGAATTAAAAAAAAATCAAGCTGCAGTTACATATAATGAATATAAACCTGAAAATTCAGTGTAAAGAGCAGTAATATACAAGAAATACAGCATATGAACAAGATCACAGCAATAGCAGATTTGCAAATTTGATAAAATAGAAACATGAACAGTGCAAGTAAATAGACCTAAATCCACTAACCACATCCTAGGCTACCTAACAACCTAAAATCCACTACAACATGCATATCTAACTATCCTAAACATGAATATAAACGGAAAAATAAGAATAACTACAAATGGATAAAAGGGATTGCGTGTTGCGGAACCTGGAAGGCCAAATAAGGAGAATAGGCAAAAAGGTGGCTGGGGGTGGTGGGCACGGCGGCTGGCGGTGAGGGGGGCGCGATAATAGGGTTTCGCATGACCTGGGGGGTTATAATTTGAATCCACACGGCCGCGTGGGGCACGCGGTCGCGTGGCTGGAGTGAAAAAGGTGGTTGACGCGATTGCGTGGATGAGGCGATCGCGCGGAGGGCAAAAAGAGTAAATGACGCGATCGTATGGGGCATGCGATCGCGTCACTGGAATTTGTGCTAAACGCACGAATCCAGTGTCGTTTCAGTGCAACTCTCTGTCTCCTTTGGGGTGTTCGTGCAATCCATGCGACGCGGTCGCGTCGCTGACGCGGTCGCGTGGGATTGGTATTGTGCGAGTGACGCGATCGCGTGGGTGACGTGATCGCGTGGGCCATTTGTGCGAAACGCACAGTGGCCGCACGATTCCAACCTAACTTTCTGGACCTTGGATGTTTACGCCGATCTCCAGGTCACGTGGCCGCGTGGATGACCCTTTTTTTTTACGCATGAAAAATGCAGAATGCAATGATTAATGTGAATGCTATGCATGATCCCAGGTTTAATAAAATAAAATAAAACTCAAAAACAAAACTAAATAAAATTAAAAGTGTAAAAAGAACGATCATACCATGGTGGGTTGTCTCCCACCTAGCACTTTTAGTTAAAGTCATTAAGTTGGACATTGGAAGGGCTTCCTGTTATGGTAGCTTGTGTTTAAATTCATCCAGAAATCTCCACCAATGCTTAGAATGCCAATAGCCTCCGGGGTCCCAAACTAGGCATGTAAAGCTTCTGAACAGCTTCAAACAGATTGTCAGGCTCCCGGGGTGACGAATGTCATAATAGATTCCAAGATCCCAAGCCTTATTTTTAGATCCGCCTCCGTCTTGATCTACATGTTTCCATCTGGGCAGTTTAGAAAGTAGATTCTCAGCATGGTAACCAAATGTTTTTCGTGATCCATTCGATTAAACATGATACCAATCCGTGCACTTCAAGTTGAAGCACGCATCATCTTCGTATTCACTTGGGGAAGATACTTCGATCTCAGAGAATTCACTTGCGGATGCAAGTTCATCACTAAGAAAACTTGACTTGTGACTATCATAATCAAGAGAATTTGCTTCTTGGATTATTCCATCTGATTCTTCATAAACGATTTGCCTTGGGGATTGTGCGCTATCCTCCTTAGCATTAACTGTAATGTCCTTGACGGATTTCTCTTCAGCTCTGGATTCCCATGGAGGTTCAGCATCTCCTAGATCTTCAACCAACTCTTCTTCTTGTACAATGACAGCTTCTTCTACTTGTTCTAATACGAACTCATTCTCTGTCTTGTCTACTGGCATTTCTAGTATCTCCTTCATGCTACGCTCTTCATTAGATTTTTCACATGGGGCAGTGGTTGGTCCTTGAACGCTCGAACGTCTAGAAGCTAATTGTTTTACTGCCTGCTCCAGTTGATGAAGGGTTGTTTGAAGTTGATTTACTGTTTCCTTGAGGCGAACTTCTGATTCTCGGGGTGATAGACTTGGATACGGCACAGGGGGAAGTGGTGGTGTTCGGGAGTGACTGGATTGGAACTGGGGGAGATGAGGATCATACGGTGGTGAATGGTGAAAATGAGCTTGTGAGTGTGGTGGTATAAAGTTGCGTTGAGCGGATGGCCTATAAGCACAGGGTGGGGCTTGTTGGTAAATACAAGGTTGTCCACCATGTCTATTTGCTTGGTATGCATTGTTAAACGGTCTTTGTCCATGATATCTTGGAGGGTGTTGTTGCCTAGAGGGTTGATCAGATCCTCTTGGCTCCATCCATCTTTGATTGCTCTGACCTTGAGGCATGTACCTGTTATAACTTTCATTCCTTTCAACAACATTAGAACTAAACTCAAAGCGAAAGGGGTGAGAATTCATAGTAGCTAAAAGAAATAAAGAGGGGAAAAAGAAAGACAACTAAACAAGTAAAATGAAAAATATTTACAATAACCAATAATAAGGCACACAATTGCAGTTCCCCGGCAACGACGCCATTTTGACGAGCGTGATTTTTGCTAGTAAAAAATTTTAATAAAATAGTCGCGTTGTAGATATAGTTTCTAAACTAACAAAAATCCCTTCGTACAAATGTTTTGGTTGTCACAAGTAACAAACCCCTTTAAAATTGATAACCGAGTATTTAAACCTTGATGTGTATTTTTGGAAAACGAATTCCAAATACACAAATCTAACCGGCAAGTATACCGGGTCGCATCAAGTAGTAAAACTCACTTAGAGTGAGGTCGATCCCACAGGGATTGATGGATCAAGCAATTTTAGTGGGTGATTAGTTTAGTCAAGCTAACATTGAGTGAATTGTGTGAAATGTAGCCAACAGAAAGTAAATTGCAATGAATCTTAAAGATGCAGAAAGTAAAATTACAAGTAACTTAAAGAACAAGAAAGTAAAATAGCTGAAACTTAAATTGCAAGAAAAGTAAATTGCATGAAAAGTAAAGGGGCTGGGGTGTTGGAAATTAAAGAGAGCAATAGATCAAAACATAGAACTCTTGCAGAAAGCTTAAATTGCTGGAAAGTAAACTGAGAGCAATGTAAATAGAGAAGCAAAATTGCAGTGAATCAGAATTTAGAGCAATTGCAGAGGAATTTAAAATTGTGCATGAAATGTAAATGAGATTTGTAGCAAGCTTAATGTAAATTGAATTGAGGAACCAAACAGAAAGTGAAATGTAGCTCAATTGCAATAGCTAAAGGAAAGTTGAAGATCTCAGGGGTTGGATGAGACTAGAAAACAAGTCTAGATCTCAAGTCCTTCCTTGATCCAACAAGAGAAAAGTTGCAGAGAATTAAAAGAAAGATTGCTGAAGAAGTAAAGAGAAGTTGCAGATAGAGAATGAAAACAGAATTCCTTCCAATCTCAATCCAAAATTTCAAAACAGAAAAGAAGATTAAGAGAGAAAGCAAAATGAAAACTAAAGAGTGTAAAACTCCCTATTGGAGCTGGCCTTCTAATGCTCTAGTAGAGCTCGCCTTCAATGCTCTCTATCAGAGCCAACCTCCTTTGTGAAATGAAACTAATGCCTTTATATAGGCTTTTACAAAATGAAAATGAAATTGAAATTAACGACAAATTACAATTTAATGAAATTCCTATTTTATCTATCTCTTGTGCCTTTGAGTGATGATAATGGGCTTTGCTTGCTTTGGATTTGGGTTGAAGATGGCCTCTATTGATTGCTCTTGGTGTTGGAAAGAAACCCACTTGTGAATCGGGCCATGAACCATTTAAGCTTGAGTCAAAGTTTGAGGCAAACTTTGACTCAAACTTTTTTTTAGCAGATTGCCCCTTTGTGCTGCCATCCACGTTTGGCTCAAAGTTTGAGGTCAAACTTGAGCTCAAACGTGGCTCCTCCCTTGCATCTTTTTTGGCCAACGTTTGGCCCAACGTTTGAGGCAAACGTTGGCGTAAACGTGGCTCAATTACACCTTCAATCAGGGACTCTTCTTCATGCTAAAATGGCTCCAATGTTTGACCTCAAGTTTGAGGCAAACGTTGGCGCAAGCTTTTTGGCCTCCTGGGTGAAATTTTTCAAGCCAACGTTTGACCTCAAGTTTGAGGCAAACGTTGGCGCAAGCTTTTGGCTTCCCTGGTACATATGTTATGCCAACGTTTGCCTCCAAGTTTGAGGCAAACTTGGACGCAAACGTTGGCTTCCTCTAGGCCCTTTTTTTTCTTTCGTTCATTGGCATTTAAATGCATGCTTTGAATAATGCTTTGCTTAATGCATGCATGCTTTACCAAAAATCCTAATTCTAAATCCTAATCCTAAAGAGAGAGGAGAGAACCTCTCTCCAAACTAAATCTAATTCATGGAAAGTGAAAATTGGCGAGCTCCCTCTGAATGGATGCATTCCCTCACTTCATAACCTCTGGTCTATGCCTTCTGGACTTGGATTTGGGCCAAAAAGGGCTTCAGAATTCGCTATGAGCGTTTTCTACAATTTCTGGTGCGTGGCCTCTGTCACGCGTCCGCGTGGGTCACGTGGTCGCAACGTTCGGAGCTTTTCCTTGTCACGCGGTCACGTCAGTCATGCGACCGCGTCATATTCGTTCTGCTTAAGGCGCGCGGTCGCGTCAGTCATGCGGCCGCGTCGCTGTTGATTCGCGCTTGGCACGCGTCCGCGTCGCCCATGCGATCGCGTGGATGCCAATTTCTTCAGAAACTCTGTTTTGTGCTTTCCTTCCATTTTTGTATGTTTCCTTTCCATCCTTTAAGTCATTCCTGCCTTAGAAGATCTGAAACTACTCAACACACTAATGACGGCATCGAATGGAATTAAAGGTGATTAAAATAATTAATTTAAAAGCATAGGAAACATGTTTTTCACATACATCACATAATAAGGAAGGGAAAGTAAAACCATGCAATTAACATGAATAAGTGGGTGAAGGATTGAATAAATCACTCAAACTAAGCACAAAATATATCATAAAATATGGGTTTATCAATGGAACAAAATATAGATCACAATCATAGAGAAGCAAACACACAAGAATAAAATATTATGGTTAAATAATGTAACCATGTCATTAGGCTCAAGTCTCACAGCTTATGTGTTCTAGCTTTTAACTATGTTCCAAATACAATTTCCAAACAAGTTTAACACAAAAGTTTTGATTTAAATTAGTGAAAATTTTCAAAAATAGGGTCTTAAAAAGAAACTTTATTATTTTCTAACCAAATAGAACATGCATGCAATTACTTATTATTATGCTATCTATCCTATCCTAATAAAAGAAAAATTAATAAATATCCTATTTTATTGGTGTTAAGAAAGAGAAATTATCTCCGGAAGTCAGGTACTGACCGACCTCCCCACACTTAAAGCTTGGCACCATCCTCTAAGCCATTCCTGTCCTATAAACTCTGAAATCACTTAACACACATATCAAGGCATCGAATGGTAATAAGAGAGGATTAAACATAGCAAAATTTAAGAGCAACAAAGCATGTTTTCAATCATGGCACAAAATCAGGAAGGAAAACATAAAGCATGCGAATTGTATGAATAAGTGTGAGAATAATGGATAAACTCTACTAGATTAAGCACAGGATAAACCCTAAAAATGGGGTTTATCAGTCCATGATGGAGAAAGGGAGATGATGTGGATTGTAAATAAAAATTTTATTCCCCCTTTTTTTTTGAAATTAAAGAAATTAAAATAAAGTAAAAAAATTGATGCAAGTTTCGAAAATTAAGGAAAGAAAAAGAAATAAAAGAAATTAGAAAACTAAATTAATTAATTAATTAAAAAGATTTGAAAAATTATGGGTGAGGATTTTCGATAAATGAAGAGAGAGAAAGTGGTTAGAAAGTTTTGAAAAAGATATTTCTTAAAATTAAAGATACTTGTAAGAAAATAAATAAAAGAAAAGATTTGAAAAAGATGTGATTTTAAAATTTGAGATTAGAAAAGATAAGATAAGTTAGGTAAGAAAAGATAAGAAATTTTAAGAGAAGATAAGTTTTTAAATTAGAAAGTTTTGAAATTTAAATTTTAAATTTGAAAATTCAATTTTGAATTTTGAATTTTGAATTTTGAATTTTGAAATTTGAAATTTGAAATTTGAAATTTGAAATTTGAATTTTAAATTTTGAATTTTAAATTTTGAAAAAGTCAACAATATAAGATAAAGATTTGAAAAAAAGTTTTAAATTTTGAAAAGGTTTGATTTTTGAAATTTTAAATTTAAATTTTGAAATTTGGATTTTGAATTTTGGAATTTAATTGAAATTTGAAATTTGAATTTGAAATAAGATAAGATAAGATTTTGAAAAAGATATGCTTTTTGAAAAAGATTTGAATTTTAAATTTAAAACTAAGATAAGATAAGATAAAAATTTTAAAATAAAAATCTGAAATTTTTTATGTAAATTTCGAAAATTCAATTAAAATAAAGAGAAAAGATATTTTTTTGAATTTAATGAGGAAAGAGAAAAACAAGTAAAAGACCCAAAACTTAGAAGTTTCAGATCAAAACAAAGAAAATAAACAAAAAAACTTTGAATGTCAAGATGAATACCAAGAACACTTTGAATGTCAAGATGAACACCAAGAACAAATTTTGGAAATCTTTAGGAAAATAAAAACACAAAGGACTCCAAACTTAAAAAATTTTATACTTTGGATACTAATAATTCGAAAATACACAAGAAAAACAAGGAAAGACAAAAAATAAGAAAAACTAAAGATCAAACAAGGAAAATAAACAAGAACAACTTAAAAATTTAAAACATGAAACTAAACTCAAACAGAAGACTCAATTATTAATTTATTCGTTTTTTATCTATTTATTAAAAATTTTCGAAAAAAATCTAGAAAAAGAAAACAATAATTTTAAAGTTTTAACAAAAAAAAACAATAATAGAAGACTCAATTTTAGTGACTCTAAACCATAAAGATAAAATTTTCCTAATCTAAGTAACAAGATGAACCGTCAGTTGTTCAAACTCGAACAATCCCCGGCAACGGCGCCAAAAACTTGGTGCCCGGAGATTGCCGGTGTAATACCTTACTTGAGTAAGGGTCGATCCCACGGAGATTGCCGGCTTGAAGCAAGCTATGGTTATCTTGTAAATCTTAGTCAGGAGATTAATGATAAAAATGATTTTGTTTATGAAAAGTAAATAACATGAAATGAATGATACTTGTGATTTAGTAATGAGGAACAGGTTGAGGTTCCGGAGATGATCTGTCGTCTGAATCTCTACTTTCCTACTGTCTTCTTCTCCAAACACGCATGGCTTCCTTCAATGGCAAGCTGTATGTTGGTGGATCACTGTTGTCAATGGCTACCATCCGTCCTCTCGGATGAAAAATATCAGGTACAGCTACCGCACGGCTAATCATCTGTCGGTTTTCACTTGTGTCGGAATAGGATCTCTCTATCCTTTTGCACACTGTCACTACGCCCAACATTCGTGAGTTTGAAGCTCGTCACAGTCATCCCGTTCCAGATCCTACTCGGAATACCACAGACAAGGTTTAGACTTTTTGGATCTCAGGAATGCTGCCAATTGGTTCTAGCCTCTACCACAAAGGTTCTAATCTCACGGATTTGAATGCTCTGTTGTTAGGAGATGCAAGTCAAACTCGGGGATTAGAAACCCAAGAGATACGCACTCAAGCTGTCGCCCAATGACTACGTTGAGCTCAAATAGAACGGGAGTGGTTGTCAAGTACGCGTTCATAAATTTGAGAATGATGATGAGTGTCACGGATCATCATATTCTTTATATTGAAGTACGAGTGAATATCTTAGAACAGAATCAAGCGTGATCGAATAGAAAATAATAGTAATTGCATTAATCCATTGAGACACAGCAGAGCTCCTCACCCCTACCTATGGGGTTTAGAGACTCATGCCATAGGAGATACAATATGAAATGTAAAATGTCATGAGTTGCTAAATGAATCTCTAAAATTAGTTTTTATACTAAACTAGTAACTCATGTTTACAGAAAATGAGTAACTAGGTGTAGATAGTGCAGAATTCCACTTCTGCGGCCCACTTGGTGAGTGTTTGGGTTGAGCTTTCAAGCTTCCACATGCATTTGCCTCAAATTGGAGTTAAACGCCACACTGGGTGCCAAAATGGGCATTTAACGCCAAGAAGTGTGCCAGTTCTGGCGTTTTACGCCAGAAAAGGGTCTCTAGCTGGCGTTTAACGCCAGTTTGGGCCATCAAATCTCGAGCAAAGTATGGACTATTATATATTGCCGGAAATCCCAAGATGTCTACTTTCCAACGCAATTGAGATCATGCCAATTGGGCTTTTGTAGCTCCAGAAAATCCACTTCGAGTGCAGGAGGGTCAGAATCCAACAGCATTGGCAGTCCTTTCTCAGCCTCTGAATCAGATTTTTGCTTAGGTCCCTCAATTTCAGCCAGAAAATACCTGAAATTACAGAAAAAAATACAAACTCATAGTAAAGTCCAAAATGTGATTCTTGCATAAAAACTAATAAAAATATAATAAAAAGTAACTAAAATTTACTAAAAACTACCTAAAAACAATGTCAAAAAGTGTCTAAATTATCCGCTTATCAGGAAGAAAATATGACTTCCTTACCTTACAACGTACTGGGCTTTGTAGAGCTCAACGCTGTGGTCGCATGGCCGCAAACGGTGCAGCAATCGGAGCTACGGATCAAAAGTTATCATGATTTGATTAGAGGGTTAGGTTTTGGAACTGAAACTCTTCTCTCCTTGACTTGTTTCAGCATTCATGCTGAACGGAGGAAGATGATGGGGTTTTTATTAAGTGTATGTGTGTTGTGGGTTGGGCCTTGGGCCCAATACCGTCCCGGTTCTCCTGGTTCGGCCCGCTCGGCCAAATCTTGGGCCAAATTCTTTAAAATTGGTGTCAATATGCATATTCTAATTAATTCTACCACATTAAACTAAAAAATTCTATTTTCTAATTTTCCTGATTAATAATTAATTTATTCACTGATTATTTACTAATCTCTCAGGTTTTACAGCCGCCGCCACTGCTGAGGTCGCCGTCATTGCCATTGAAGCCGAAGAGAGAGAGAGTTCGTGAAGAGTGAAAGAGATGGACGGGAGATTGATGCATGTGAGGAGAGGTGAGCCATCGCTATCACCGTCGTGTGTGGAGTCACCGCCGTGCCTAGCCATCGTCACGTGCTCCGTCGCCACTACTCGAGGTGGGTGGCCGAGCCTCTATCGCCAGAGAACCCTGTTTCTGTCACCGGGAAACACCGCTGGTAAGGGTTTTGTATTTGGTTTTTATTCTTTTAAATTCCTAGGCTTTTATCGTAATGGCGTGGTTGTGTAGTCACGGTCATCGGGGTTTTTCATCGTTGCTGTTGCTTAAGGCTATTGACAGAGCTACTGCCGGGTCAATTTGGAGTCGCGGCTGCTTCGTTTTGTTATTTTAGTAAGTAATTATGTTTCAAAAATCCTCGCGTTAGTATTATGTTATGTTTGGGTGATGAATCTGAGGTTTGGTAACATAGGATCGAGTTCGGGTGGTTACATGTCGCTTTTACATTTCTAAGGTTGCGGTTGCCATTGATTTTGGGTTGAGAGAAAAGGTATGGTTGGCACGTTTAGGTTATAGTTTCAACAATCGAGGTAGGTGTTTTTCTAAAAAGCTATTTTATATTTTGGAATTGTTATAAATAGATATTGATGTGAGAATTATATGCTTTTTAGTGATTGTATAAGTCTTATGTATTGTCTGGCTATTTTGGATGAATATGATTATATGTTTGATTGGATTATTGTTTAGTTTTGATAAATGGACTGTTGCTGAATTGTTTCCTTAAAGTTTTGAAAATGAGTTTGATCAATTAATAATGATTTGATTTTGAATTGGTTTTCCTTAAGATATGAAAATGATATGAATGGTTGGATTTAGCTTGCTTTTGAATTGATTTTGATTTTGGACCTATTAAAAAGGGTTGCGGAATGGTTTGGTTGGGACCCGAAAAGGGTGGCAAAGTCCAAATTTTAGGGGAGGTGCTGCCAAAGTTTCTATAAAAATATGAGACTTTGTTTGAAAGGTTATTTAGAAAGGTTTGGATCTGAGAAATTATATCATTTGATTTATTAACAAAATAGTTATGTTTTAGAGTTTAATTTATTTAAGAAAACTATATGTCTTGAATTCGATTTATTTAGAAAAGAGTTACTTTCCTATTTTAAATCACTGAAGAAAAGTATTATGTTCTAATATCGATTTTTAAATATAAAAAGGGCTTACGTTTTTAATTGGACTTTGATTGAATAATTGAAATTTGTGACATTTTGGAAGAAGTCAGAGAATTAGTTTTTGAGAGTGAACTTGAAAGTGGTTTTGATTTAAATGGATTGGTTTCGTTTTAAGTGAATTGGTTCTGAATTGGGTTTGGGACTTATGAGTTATATGATTCGATTTTATAATAAATTCTATTTCTATTCACTCAAAACAAGAAGTTATGATTTTAAGAGATTTCAATAATTTTTTAAGGAATTGAGATAGGTTGTTCCCCCCTAAAGTCTTGAGACTCTACTGTGAAATTTCATCACCAAATCCTGATTTAAAATGAATTATTTTTATTGAATTTTGGAAGAGATTTACAATTGTTATAATTTTGAAGTTGTTTGGAGTTTCGGAAAATGTTACCAAGGAAATGGGTTTTTGGTTTTAAAGGAAATTAATTTCAGAAATTGGAAATTGATTATGAGTTTGAGTATGTGGTTGTAAAATGCATTGTTCATCATCGCAGGGGCTGTGGCAGTCTCACACCTACGTTCGGATGTGAGGACTGTGGCAGTCTCCCGCTCACATGACATGCATTGATTTGGAAAGTCGCTATGCGCCTTTGGCAAGGGCTATGGCAGTCTCCCGGTTGTCTGAGGTAGCGGTGCCGGCATAGGAGCAGAGGTAGTCTCCCATCTACGTTAAGACGTGAGGGCTGTACCAGTCTCCCACTCACATAACCTTTTAGAGCATGATGAGCGGATAATTTATACACTTTTTCGCATTGTTTTTAAGTAGTTTTTGGTATATTTTTATTAGTTTTTAAATAAAAATCACATTCTAGACTTTACTATGAGTTTGTGTATTTTTCTGTGATTTCAGGTATTTTCTGGAAGAAATTGAGGAACTTGAGCAAAAATCTGATTCAGAGGCTGAAGAAGGACTACAGATGCTGTTGGATTCTGACTTTCCTGCACTCAAATTGGATTTTCTGGAGCTACAGAAACCCAATTGGCGTGCCCTCAATTGCGTTGGAAAGTAGACATCTAGGGCTTTCCAGAAATATATAATAGTCTATACTTTGCCCGAGTTTTGATGACACAAACTGCCGTTCAAACGCCAACTTCCTGTCCTATTCTGAAGTTAAACGCCAGAAACAGGCTACAACCTGGCGTTTAACTCCAAGAAGAGTCTCTACACATGAAAGCTCAATGCTCAGCCCAAGCACACACCAAGTGGGCCCGGAAGTGGATTTCTGCATCATTTACTTATCTTATGTAACCCTAGCTACTAGTTTAATATAAAAACTACTTTTAGTGATTTATTTCACATCTTTTGGATAATTTTGTGTTCAGAGATCATGTTTAGGGGGCTGGCCATTCGGCCATGCCTTGACCACTTTCACTTATGTATTTTTCAACGGTGGAGTTTCTACACCCCATAGATTAAGGTGTGGAGCTCTGCTGTTCCTCATGAATTAATGCAAAGTACTATTGTTTTCTATTCAATTCAAGCTAATTCTTATTCCAAGATATTCACTTGTACTTCAACCTGATGAATATGATGATCTGTGACACTCATCATCATCCAAGATTTTCATTAACTAATTGTTTTAAATTTCAATTTAATTTTATTTTCCTCCTTAATTTTTGAATTCTAATTAATATTTAAAATAAAAAAATATTTTTAGTTTATTTTATTTAATTTTCAAATTCTTCCCCTTCTCATCTCTTTCTATTTATTTATTTATTTATCTACTAACACTTCTCTTCTACTCATAATTCGAACCCCCTCTTCTTCTATGTGTTCGAATTTTTCTCTTCTCCTTCTTCTATTCTTCTCTTCTTATACTCACATAAGGAATCTCTATACTGTGACATAGAGGATTCCATATTTTCTTTTCTGTTCTCTTTTTTTTCATATGAGCAGGAACAAGGATAAGAATATTCTTGTTGAAGCTGATCTTGAACCTGAAAGGACTCTGAAGAGGAAGCTAAGGGAAGCTAAAGCACAACTCTCTGGAGAGAACCTGACAGAAATTTTCGAAAAAGAAGGAGACATAGCCGAACCTAATAACAATGGTGGAGATGCAAGGAAGATGCTTGGTGACTTTATTGCACCCTCTTCTAACTACTATGGAAGAAGTATCTCACTTCCTGCAATTGGAGCAAACAACTTTGAGCTTAAGCGTCAATTAGTTTCTCTAATGCAGTAGAACTGCAAGTTTTATGGACTTCCAATGGAAGATCCTCATCAGTTTTTAGCTGAATTCTTGCAAATTTGTGACACTGTCAAGACCAATGGAGTTGATCCCGAGGTCTACAAGCTTATGCTTTTCCCTTTTGCTGTAAGAGACAGAGCTAGAACATGGTTGGATTCACAACTTAAGGATAGCTTGAACTCTTGGGATAAGATGGTCAGTGCTTTCCTGGCCAAATTATTTCCACCTCAAAAGATGAGCAAGCTTAGAGTGGAAATCCAAACCTTCAGACAGAAGGAAGGAGAATCCCTCTATGAAGCTTAGGAAAGATACAAGCAAATGATCAAAAGGTGTCCTACTGACATGCTTCCAGAATGGAGCATCATAAGTATATTCTATGATGGTCTGTCGGAGTTGTCAAAAATGTCATTGGACCATTCAATAGGAGGATCTCTTTATCTGAAAACCCCTGTAGAAGCTCAGGAACTCATTGAAATGGTTGCAAATAACCAGTTCATGTACACCTCTGAGAGGAATCCTGTGAACAATGGGACGCCTTAGAAGAAGGGAGTTCTTGAAATTGAAACTCTGAATGCCATATTGGCTCAGAACAAAATATTGACTTAGCAAGTCAATATGATTTCTCAGAGTCTGAATGGATTGCAAGCTGCATCCAACAGTACTAAAGAGGCATCTTCTGAGGAAAATGCTTATGATCCTGAAAACCCTGCAATAGCAGAGGTGAATTACATGGGAGAACCCTATGGAAACACCTATAATTCTTCATGGAGAAATCATCCAAATTTCTCATGGAATGATCAATAGAAGCCTAATCAAGGCTTTAATAATAATAATGGTGGAAGAAATAGGTTTAGCAATAGCAAGCCTTTTCCATCATCTTCTCAGCAACAGACAGAGAATTCTGAACAGAGCCATACTGGCCTAGCAACCATAGTCTCTGATCTATCCAAGACCACAGTAAGTTTTATGAATGAAACAAGGTCCTCCATTAGAAATTTAGAGGCACAGGTGGGTCAGCTGAGTAAGAAGATTATTGAAACTCCTCCCAGTACTTTCCCAAGCAATACAGAAGAAAACCACAAGAGAGAGTGCAAGGCCATAACCATGACCAACATGGCCGAACCTGAAGAGAGTGAGGAGGACGTGAGTCCCAATGAGAAAAGCCTCATGGGACGTCCTCTGGACAGAAAGGAGTTTCCCTTTGAGGAACCAAAGGAATCTGAAGCTCATACAGAGACCATAGAGATTCCATTGAACTTTCTTCTGCCATTCATGAGCTCTGATGGATATTCTTCCTCTGAAGAGGATGAAGACATCACTGAAGAGCAAGTTGCTAAATATCTAGGAGCAATCATGAAGCTGAATGTCAAGCTATTTGGTACTGAGACGTGGGAGGATGAACCCCCTTGTTCACCAATGAACTGAGTGCATTAATCAGGCAAATATTACCTCAGAAGAAACCGGATCCCAGAAAATTTTTCATACCTTGTACCATAGGCACCATGACCTTTGAGAAGGCTCTATGTGACCTAGGGTCAGGGATAAACCTCATGCCACTCTCTGTAATGGAGAAACTGGGAATCTTTGAGGTACAAGATGTAAAAATCTCACTAGAGATGGCAGACAAATCAATGAAACAGGCTTATGGACTAGTAGAGGACGTGCTAGTAAAGGTTGAAGGCCTTTACATCCCTGCTGATTTCATAATCCTAGACACTAGGAAGGATGCGGATGAATCCATTATCCTTGGCAGACCCTTCCTACCCACAGCAAAAGCTGTGATTGATGTTGACAGAGGAAAGTTGGTCCTTCAGTTGAAAGAGGACTACCTTGTATTCAAGACTCAAGGTTCTCCTTCTGTAACCATGGAGAGGAAGCATGAAAAGCTTCTCTCAATACAGAGTCAAACAAAACCCCCACATTCAAACTTTAAGTTTGGTGTTGGGAGGCCACTACCAAACTCTAAGTTTGGTGTTGAGAGGCCCCAACCCTACTCTGATTATCTGTGAGGCTCCATGAAAGCTCCCTGTCAAGCTATTGACATTAAAGAAGTGCTTATTGGGAGGCAACCCAATCTTATTTAATTATATCTATCTATTTTCCGTTGCTATTTTATGTTCTCTTTAGGTTGATGATCATGTGAAGTCACAAAAACAACTGAAAAATCAAAAACAGAATGAAAAACAGCATTAAAAATAGCACACCCTGGAGGAAGAGATTACTGGAGTCTAAACGCCAGTAAGAGTACCAGAATGGGCGTTAAACGCCCAGTCTGGCACCATTCTGGGCATTTAACACCAAAAACAGGCACCAGACTGGCGTTTAACGCCAGAGCAGAGCATCTACTTGGCGTTTAACGCCAAGAATGGGAGAAAAGTTGGCGTTAAACGCCAGAAACAAGCGGCAACCTGGCGTTTAACGCCAGAAGTGCACTCTAAGGGCGTTTTTGATAAACCCATATTTTATGATATATTTTGTGCTTAATTCAAGTGATTTATTCAATCCTTCACCCACTTATTCATGTGAAATTGCATGATTTTACTTTCCCTTCCTTATTATGTGATATATGTGAAAAACATGTTTCCTATGCTTTAAAAATAATTATTTTAATTACCTTTTATTACCATTCGATGCCGTGATTTATGTGTTGAGTATTTTCAGATCTCCTAAGGCAAGAATGATTTAAAGGATGGAAAGGATACATACAAAAATGGAAGAAAAGCACAAAATGGAGTTTTTGAAGAAACTGGCAGCGATGCGAATGCATGGACGACACAGCTGCGTGCCTAGCGCGAAAAGGCAGTGACGCAAACGCGTGACTGATGCGGACACGCGCTTTGAGCAGAACACAGATGATGCGTACGCATGACCGAAGCGAATGCGTGAAAAGGAAAACTCCAGATGACGCGACCGCATGACCCATGCCGACGCGTGACAGGCGCCACGCACCAGAAACTGCAGAAAATGCTCCCAGCGATTTCTAAAACCCTTTTTTGCCCAAATCCAAGTACAGAAAGCACAGATTAGAGGTTATAAAGTGGGGAAATTCATCCATTCATAAGAGGTCGATTATTACTCACTTTTCACAATTTAGATGTAGTTTTTAGAGAGAGAGGTTCTCTCCTCTCTCTTAGGTTTTAGGATTAGGATTCCTCTTAAAGGATTTAGGATTTCAACTCTTCATCAGGCTCAATATTTCTTTTACTTTATATTTCTCTTTTACTTTCAGATGCTTTAATGCTCTCATTTAATTACTTATGTTGCCAAATTGGCTTATGAACTCTCTATGTTTAGATTGATTTTCTCTTATAAATGCAATTGAGGTATTTCAGATTTATGATTCTTGTTTAGCTTTTTATATTCTTGGCTATAATTGATTAACTGGAGGCTCTTGAGTTATCAACTTATCGTGATTGATTGTTATGTCGGTGAATTGACTGGAATTCCACTAACTCTAATCTTTCCTTAGGAGTTGGCTAGGACTTGGGAATCTAACTAATTAGTTCACTTGACTTTCCCTTGCTTTCGTAAAGGTTAACTAAGTGGGATTAACTTCAATTCTCATAGGAGTAACTAGGATAGGACTTTCGAATTTTTATACCTTGCCAAGAGTTTATTTTACAGTTATTTATTTATTTTACTTGTCATTTAAATTGCTTGTTCCTTACTCTCAAAACCCCCAATTTACAAAACTCATAACTAATAATAAGAACACCTCCCTGCAGTTCCTTGAGAAGACGAACCGAGGTTTAAATACTTCGGTTATCAATTTTAAAGGGGTTTGTTACTTGTGACAACCAAAACGTTTGTACGAAAGGATTTTCTGTTGGTTTAGAAGCTATACTTACAACGCGATCATATTTTTTATATTTCTTTACCGATAGAAAAACCGATCGTCAAAATGGCGCCGTTACCGGGGAACTGCAAACGTGTGCCTTATTATTGGTTATGTAAATATTTTTTCTTTTATTTGTTTATTTGTTTTTGTTTTTCCCTTTTATTTCTATTAGCTACTATGAATTCTCACCCCTCTCGCTTTGAGTTTGGTTCTAAATTTGTTGAAAGGAGTGGAAGCTATAACAGGAATATGCATCAAGGTCTATGCAGTCAAAGATGGATGGAGCCAAGAGGATCTGATCAACCCTTTAGGCAACAACACCCTCCAAGATATCATGGGCAAGGACCACTCAACAATGCATACCAAGCTGATAAACATGGTGGACCCCCTTGTAATTACCAACAAGCCCCACCCTGTGCTTATAGACCATCCTCTCAACGTAGCTTTGAACCACCACACTCACAAGCTCCATTTCACCATTCACCACCGTATGACCCTTATCCACCACAATTCCAATCTAATTACTCCCAAGAACCACCACATTCTTATTTTGAACCCTCTTTCCCAACCAATGAACCCTCATACCCACCCCAACCTCCAATGAATGACAAACTTCGTGTTCTTCTTCAAGGGCAAGCGAATATGCAAAGGGGTGTATTGGAACTCACTACTGCCTTAACTGAGGTAGTAAATATAATAGCTTCCCGACATCTGAGCGCTCAAAATACCCCCATGGCTGCATGTGGAGAATAAAAAAAAGAGCATAGCATGAAGGAAACACTAGAAACTCCGGTGGACAATGAGGAGCATGGCTTTGTATTAGAACAGGTGGAGGAAGCCATGATAGTTGTAGAGGAAGAAGTGGTTGAAGATTTAGGAGATGCCGAACCTCCATGGGAATCGAGAGCTGTAAAGGATTCTGCTGAGAAGTTCGAAATTGATGCCAAAGAGGACAGTGCACAATCTCCAAAGCATATACCTTGTGAAAAATTAGACAGAACAGATCAAGAAGTTGATTCCATAGGCAGTGATGATCATGAATCAAGCTCTCCGAATCACAAACTCACATCTGCAACTAAACTCCTTGAGCCTGAAGAATCTTATCCAAGTTAATGCGAAGATGATGTCGAGGTAGATTTCTCTCAACCTCCAACATATGACTTGAGTGACGAGGAAGACATAGAAGACTTTGATCAGGACGCAGTTGCAGTTGAAAAATTTTGCAAAGAAGTGGAGGAATTCACAGAAGAATACAAGGGAGTAGAACTTACTGAACCACTGAAAACACCTGTCCCAAGGCCATTACCACCTAATACAAGCTTCAAGTGGGTACAATCCTTAACCTTTATCTTTACCTTTCCACTTGAATATGGTTTGCATGAAACAGATGGCCAGCTTAGAGCTCTCTGCGGCTTTAAGAGTAAGGGGGAAATGGCTCGTACTCAGAGCTGGTGTACAAGGTTCAATAAGGTTCCGCGCTTCGATTCGAAGTGTAAGGATTGGTATCAAGTTCAATTGAATGGGTCTCGAAAGACGTTTGGTCATATTGGTGAGAATACAATTTCTAAACTGCCCGGATCGAAGTATATAGATCAAGATAAAGGCGGATTTAAAAGCAAAGTTTGTGATCCTAGAATCTATTCTGACATTTGTCACCCTGGGAGCCTGAGAACTTGTTTGAAGCTGCTCAACAGCTTTACATGCCTAGTTTGGGACCCCAGAGGCTGTTGGCATTCCAAACATTGGTGGAGATTTCTGGATGAATTTAAGCATAAGCCACCATAACAAGAAGCTCATCCAATGTCCAACTTAAGGACTTTAACTAAAAGTGCTAGGTGGGAGTGAAGAACTGAAGATTGACGGTTTAGAATTCAGAATAAACCTAGCACTTTTAGTTAAAGTCCTTAAGTTGGACATTTGATGAGCTTCCTGTTATGGTAGCTTGTGCTTGAATTCATCCAGAAATCTCCACCAATGATTGGAATGCCAACAGCCTCCGGGATCCCAAACTAGGCGCAAAAAGCCTTCAAGTAAGTTAAAGCAAGTGACAAGGCCCCAAGAGTGTTGATTTCCAGAATGAATTCCGGGGTCCCAAATCTTGCTTTTGCACCCGTCTTCTTGTTGATTATTATGATTCCATCCGGGTAGCAAGCAATCTGAATTCTCACTAAAGCGGCCAAACAACTTCCTAGACCCATTTAGTTGAGCTTTACACCAACCTTTGCGTTTAAACTTAAAGCTTCCAACCATAATGAACCTTGCAGGACAATTCTTACCACTGACCATCTTCCTCTTACTCTTAATGCCACAAAGAGCTCTAAGTTAACCATCTGTCTCCAGTAGCCCATATTCAAGTGGAATTAGAAAGCTAAGGGATATGAATTTTACCCACTTGAATGTTGTGAAGGATGATGGAAACTTAGGGGAGGTATTTCTAACGAATTTGCAAGATCCACTCCCTTGTGCTCTTCTTTGACAACTTCCACCTCTTTGCAAGTGTCTTCAATATCAACCTCTTCCTCTTGGTAGCTTTCCTCCAATTCAATCTCTTCTTCATTGCTCACCAAGGGCATGGGAGGCTGTGCTTCTTCTTCTTTAATCTCCATCTATTGACCAACCTCTTCCAAGTCTTCAACTATGATATGCCTTGGAGGTTGTACACCCTCCTCAACATCAAATGCAACCGTCTTGGAAGGAGGCTCTTTGTCTTGACTTTCCCATGGAGGTTCAGCATCTCGCAAGTTTTCAACCACTTTTTCCTCTTCAATAATTACTGCTTTGTCCAGTAGTTTTAATATAAAATCATACTCATCCTTGATGATTTTCTTTCCATGACAATTCCTTTCAACTATCTTTCATCTTTAAGGGTCTTTACTTCCTTCACCTTTAGGGCCTCCTCTAGCTCCTTATGAAGTATGGATTCACAAAGATGATCCCTTTTCTCTTGTTCCATGTCAATAGCATCATTGGGATCATGTTGCTCTTGGATTGATGGATGTGGGTGCTCTTCCATGGATAGTGGCGATGGGATAGAGAGATCGTTCTGTGGTTGAAAAGGAAGTGCACTAGAGCTTGAGGGTTGATTGTTGAAGGTATTTGGTGGTTCGATTTGGGCGACGAGAGCTTGTACAGTAGAGCTTAGATCGGTAAGTGCTTTCTCCTTGGAGGTTTGGGGTGGACAGGAGGGTTCATTTGGCTCATAAGGTGGTTGGTATGGTGGATACGGGTTAGGGTCATATGGAGGTGAATGGTGGAAAAGGGGCTTGTGAGTATGGTGGTCCAAAGCTATTTTGAGGAGGTGGTTCATTGGCATATGATGGAGCTTGCTGGTAACTACAAGGGGGTCCACCATAACTATTGTCTCGACATGCATTGGTAAATGGTCGTTGTCCATGGTAGTTTGGAAGGTGTTGTTGCCTAAAGGGTTGATCAGATCCTCGTGGCTCCATCCATCTCTGATTGTTCTGACCTTGATGCATGTCCCTGTTATAGCTTCCATTCCTTACAACAGTATTAGAACCAAACTCAAAGCGATGGGGTGAGAACTCATAATAACAAATAAAAATTAAAAACGAAAATAAAAATAATTTTAAATTAAAAGGTTATTGAAATTTAAAATTTTTTTGAATTTGAAAATTAAATTTTGAATTTTAAATTTTGAAATTTGAATTTTGAATTTTGAAATTTAAAATTTGAAAATTTTTTTAAATTTAAATTTTTAAATTTTGAAATTTGAATTTTGAAAAAGTCAACAATATAAGATAAAGCTTTGAAAAAGATTCAAATTTTGAAAAGGTTTGATTTTTAAAATTTAAAATTTAAAATTTAAAATTTGGATTTTGAATTTTGGAATTTAAATATTGAAATTCGAAATTTGATTTTGAAATAAGATAAGATAAGATTTTGAAAAAGATATGATTTTTGAAAAAGATTTGAATTTTGAAATTTAAAACTAAGATAAGATAAGATAAAAATTTTAAAATCAAAATCTGAAAATTTTTTTATGCAAATTTTGAAAATTCAATTAAAATAAAGAGAGAAGATATTTTTGAATTAAATGAGGAAAGAGAAAAACAATAAAATGACACCAAACTTAAAATTTTCAGATCAAAACGAAGAGAACAACTAAGAACAACTTGAAGGTCAAGATGAACACGAAGAACAAATTTTTGAAAACTTTTTAATAACTAAATAAAAACCAATAACCTCTTAATTTATGAAAAAGCAAAAAAAAATAAAAACAAATAAACAAGCAAAAAGCAAATATTTACAATAACCAATAATAAGGCACACTTTTGCAATTCCCCGGCAACGGCGCCATTTTGAAGAACTAAAGATTGACGGTTTAGAATTCAGAATAAATTCTCGTTGCAAGTATAGTTTCTAAACCAAGAAGTCAACCTTTCTTACAAAAGTTTTGGTTGTCACAAGTAACAAACCCCTTTAAAATTGATAACCGAAGTATTTAAACCTTGGGTCGTCTTCTCAAGGAACTGCAGGGAGGTATGCTCTTATTATTGGTTATGAGTTTTGTAAACTAGGGGTTTTCAAAGTAAGGAACAAGTAATTTAAATGACAAGTAAAATAAATAAATAACTGTAAACTAAACTCTTGGCAAGGTATGAAAATTCGGAAGTCTTATCCTAGTTACTCCTATGAGAATGGATGTTAATCCCACTTAGTTAACCCTTATGAAAGCAAGGGAAAGTCAAGTGAACTAATTAGTTAGATTCCCAAGTCCTAGCCAACTCCTAAGGAAAGACTAGAGTTAGTGGAATACCAGTCAATTTAGCCAACATAACAACCAATCACGGATAGTTGATAACTCAAGAGCTTCCAGTTAATCAATTAAAGTCAAGAATATAAAAAGCTAAATTATTTATATAAATAAAGGAAAGCAATCATAGTTCTAAAATACCTCAAATTGTACTAATAAAGATATCAAATGTAACATGGAAAAGTTCATAAATTAAATTGGAAAAATAAATAAAAGGAACATTGAACCTGAGAAAAAGTTGAAATAATAAAGTTGAAATCCTAATTCCTTTAAGAGGAATCCTAATCCTAAATCCTAAGAGAGAGGAGAGAACCTCTCTCTCTAAAAACTACATCTAAACTATGAAAGTGAATAATTGAAGACATGTCAATGAATGGATGCATTTCCCCACTTTATAGTCTCTAATCTGTGTTTTCTAGGCTAAAAACTAGGTCAGAAACAGCCTAGAAATCGCCCCCAGCGATTTCTGTTACGTTCAGGTCGCGGCAAAGTGACGCGGAGGCATCGTCCACGCGTTTGCGTGGATTGCATTTCTACCAGGTCACGCATCCACGTGATTCACGCGTTCGCGTCGCCTGGCTTCGAGGCAGCTATGGCAAATTATATATCAAGTCAAAGCCCCAGACGTTAGTTTTCCAACGCAACTAGAATCGCGTCATTTGGACCTCTATAGCTCAAGTTGTGATCGTTTGAGTGCCAGGAGGTCAGGCTGGACAACTTTAGCAGTTCCTTCAGTTTCTTGTTTTCCTTCCACTTTTGCATGCTTCCTTTCCATCCTCCAAGCCATTCCTGCCCTGTAATCTCTGAAAACACTTAACACACACATCAAGGCATCGAATGATAATAAGAGAGGATTAAAATTAGCTAAATTAAGATCAAAGAAACATGTTTTCAATCATAGCACAAAATCAGGAAGGAGAATGTAAACTCATGCAAATAGTATGAATAAGTGGGTAAAGAGTTGATAAAATCCACTCAATTGAGCACAAAATAAACCATGAAATAGTGGTTTATCAGGGAGACAACCCACCATGGTATGGTCATTTCTTTTTCAATTTTATTTCGTGTTGTTTATTTTTTTTCATTGAACCTGAATATTATTCATTAGCATTGCATACTGCATAATTGCATAATTGCATAAAAAAATGCACGCGACGCGTAAGTGTCGCTGACGCGTCTGCGTCACAAGTGCATTAAGAAGAAAAGGAAAGTGAACAGAAAGTCACGCGAAAGCGTGGCTGTAGGAGTGCCTTTGGCATGAATTTTTCCACGCGACCGCGTCGCTAACGCGTTCACGTCAGTTGCGAAAAATACCTCCCACGCGTCCGCGTCACTCACGCGAACGCGTGATCTAGAAATCGGCGTAAAAATCCAACGCCCAGAAATCTGGGCTGGAATTGTGCGGCTAGTGTGCGTTTAGCACAAAACGGCCGACGCGTTCGCGTCCCTGACACGAACGCGTCACTTGCAAAACACTGAGGAAGCCATTGAGGATATTCTGCAGCTTCAGCCTAAGTTAGATCAGCCTGATGGTTACCAAAAGGTTGAAGAGGATATGCATTTTATGAGATTTGACTGGGATGCTGTCAAGAGAGGATAGCCCTTGATCCTACTGTCCCATGGGTCATGGGGAAGAACACAGCAATGCCTAAGAGAATCAAGCTGATGTATCTGAATGATGAGGCTCGGCTCTGGCACTAGATCCTGAGCAACTTTGTTATGCCGAGCACTCATGAGACGGAGCTGCCTGCTGCTATAATCACCCTCCTCTAGTGTGTGATGGAGGGTAAGGACCTGTATCTTCCATGATTCATCCGGTATTACATGGCCAGGGTCCATGTCAGAGGCACTCTCCCTTTCCCATATCTGATTACCCAGCTCGGCCGTCGAGCTGACGTGCCTTGGGAGCTGGCTGATGCGAAGCCGACTACTGCAGACTGCAAGAAGATCATTCCTCACAGCAGGAAGTTTCAGGCTTTAGG
Organism: Arachis ipaensis; assembly: GCF_000816755.2. Taxonomy (NCBI): domain Eukaryota; kingdom Viridiplantae; phylum Streptophyta; class Magnoliopsida; order Fabales; family Fabaceae; genus Arachis; species Arachis ipaensis. Next base: position 79,575,292 of record NC_029789.2, on the reverse strand, counting down.
CTACAGACTTTCATTCCTCACCGCTCCTGATGAGACAGCCACACCTTCAGCTACCCCTTCTTCATCTACTGTTACCCCAGCTACCACCACTGCACCTCCACTTGCCTCAGAGCCCGTTTATCACATCGTGCACTACTTATTTCAGCAGCTGGACCAGATGGAGTGCCGCAACCGACGGCGATATGAGCAATCTGAGCATCGCAACAAGCGACGCTATGAGCACCTCAAGTTGATGATCCGATCTGGCGGTGACATCTCCTCCGAGCCTGACACACCATCAGAGCCATCCGAGGAGGAGGAGGACGAGCATGAGGAGGAGACACATGCACACAGAGAGGCTGAGCAGGCAGGACCAGAGCAGGCTGCACCACAGCATGAGGAGCCACATCAGATTCAGGCCGCAGACCCAGAGATCCCTCTCCAGTCAGCACCTCTACTGCAGCAGACAGATCCTCCTACCCTTATCCTGTCTGCAGATCCTCAGGCCACCATAGAGACTCCAGCAGCCTATCCTTCCGGTGATGACACTCCTTTACACCCAGCTTGAGTGAGCATCGAGGACGATGCTTTACTTTAAGTGTGGGGAGGTCGCCATCTCTGGCGTATCTTTTTGGTGAACCACTACAGACTCTTTTATCTTATTTTGTTATTTTCCTGTATTTTTTTTTATTTTTATTTTTCAGTACTTATACATTGTTCTTTTGCTGTATTTCTACCCTATTTTCCGCATTTTGCACTTTAGTTCATATTTTAGCCATTTAGTTTAGTTTGCAATTCTAAACTTATTAATTATAGAATATGTAGATTCATTAGTATAGTTTACCCTTTTAGCATATAATAGTTTGATTTAATTGAAAATAAAAGGAGTAAACTAGAAACCTTAGTAAATTAAAACAATCCACACACCTTGTATATATAGCATTACATGTTAGTTAGTTAACAACATTTCATCAAGGAACAACACTAAGATTTTAGGGGCCACCCTAAGATTTACATTGAGAATAATGGGAACTCTTAATTTTTACTTGCATGACATGTATAACTGATATATGATTTTCGAGTTGGAGAACACACAGCCTGTGAGTTTTGAGCTTAATTGTATGGTTGCATTCAGACCATAAATTTCATTCCTGTGTGTTTTACCCTTCTTTTTCATTCTGATGTTCTTTACTTTGTTTTAATATCTATGTCCAATTATAGAATATAGATACATACCAAGAGATGGTTGAGGCCATCATTTGAATTTTTCCTCACTTATCCCAAATTAGCCTACCTTTTACATCACCCTTGTTAGCCCTCTTGAGCTTTTTAATCCCCTCTTGCTCTATAAACCACATTACTAGCCTTAAGCAAAAAAATAAAATAATTATCCCAAGTTGAATCCTTGGTTAGCTTAAGATAGAAATTGTTTATTGTTTAAGTGTGGGGAATTTTATGGGAACATGGGATGATAGAAACAAAGTAGGAATTTAAAAAGAGTAAGCTATTTCAAAAACAAAAATTTGGGAAGCATGCTCATGTGAGATCAAAACAATGGGATTAACTTGAGCATTGATTTAAAAAAAAAAGAGAAAAAAAGTATTTTTACATTATTTAATTATGGGAATACACAAAGAAATTTTCCAAAATGCAAAATAAAAAGAGTCAATGCACATGGGTCAAAAATTTTAATGTATGAGCTTGTAATCCAAAAAGGAAAATGTTGGGTAAATAGGTTAAGGAACATTAAAATCATATATAATATGTATGTTAGGTGAGATCCTAGACTAATCAAGGATTCGCTTATTAGCTCACTTAGCCTTATACATATACCCTTACCTTTATCTTGGCCCCATTACAACCTTGAATAAGACCTCATGATTTTTGTATGTTTGTATTCTATAATTGTTGATTGGTTAGATAAAGAACAAAGTTATAGAAAGTAAAGATAGAAAAGAATAGAGTGATTAACCCAATAAACACTGAGTGACTAGAGAGTAAACACAAAATCCAGTGAGGGTTCAATAGCTCATCACCATATATCTCTTCTTAAATTGTTAATTGTCTTGCAAGTTTGTGAAATATTTTTACCCATCTCAATTGTAAAAGTGCTTTAACATTATCTAAGGTTTGGATATGCATATATGATTCCTTGAGGATATGAATAAATTTAACTACATGTAAGCTTTATATACAAGTGAATAATAATTAGAATTGCATCATTCATTTAGGTAGTTGCATTTAGAATAGATTGCATTGCATGAGATTTCACCACTTTAACCTTACCTTACTCTTTATCTTGGATTTAGCATGAGGACATGCTATTGTTTAAGTGTGGGGAGGTTGATAAACCCATATTTTATGATATATTTTGTGCTCAATTCAAGTGATTTATTCAATCCTACACCCACTTATTCATGTGAAATTGCATGATTTTACTTTCCTTTCCTTATTATGTGATATATGTGAAAAACATGTTTCATATGCTTTAAAAATAATTATTTTAATTACCTTTTATTACCATTCGATGCCGTGATTTGTGTGTTGAGTATTTTCAGATCTCCTAAGGCAGGAATGATTTAAAGGATGGAAAGGAAACTTACAAAAATGGAAAGAAAGCACAAAATGGAATTTTTGAAGAAACTGGCAGCGATGCGAACGCATGGACGATGCAGCCGCGTGCCTAGCGCGAAAAGACAGTGACGTGAACGTGTGACTGAGGCAGACGAGTGCTTTGAGCAGAACACAGATGACGCGTACGCGTGACCGAAGCGAACGCGTGATAGGGAAAACTTCAGATGACGCGACCACGTGACCCACGTGGACGCGTGACAGACGCCACGCACCAGAAACTGTAGAAAATGCTCCCAGCGATTTTTGAAACCCTTTTGGCCCAGATCCAAGTACAGAAAGCACAGATTAGAGGTTATAAATTGGGGGAATGCATCCATTCATAAGAGGTCGATTATTATTCACTTTTCACAATTTAGATGTAGTTTATAGAGAGAGAGGTTCTCTCCTCTCTCTTAGGTTTTAGGATTAGGATTCCTCTTAAAGGATTTAGGATTTCAACTCTTCATCAGGTTCAATATTTCTTTTACTTTACGTTTCTCTTTTACTTTCAGATGCTTTAATGCTCTCATTTAATTACTTATGTTGCCAAATTGGCTTATGAACTCTCTATGTTTAGATTGATTTTCTCTTATTAATGCAATTGAGGTATTTCAGATTTATGATTCTTGTTTAGCTTTTTATATTCTTGGCTTTAATTGATTAACTGGAGGCTCTTGAGTTATCAACTTATCGTGATTGATTGTTATGTCGGCTAATTGACTGGAATTCCACTAACTCTACTCTTTCCTTAGGAGTTGGCTAGGACTTGGGAATCTAACTAATTAGTTCACTTGACTTTCCCTTGCTTTTGTAAAGGTTAACTAAGTGGGATTAACTTCAATTCTCATAGGAGTAACTAGGATAGGACATCTGAATTTTCATACCTTGCCAAGAGTTTATTTTACAGTTATTTATTTATTTTACTTGTCATTTAAATTGCTTGTTCCTTACTCTCAAAACCCCCAATTTACAAAACTCATAACCAATAATAAAAACACCTCCTTGCAGTTCCTTAAGAAGATGACCCGAGGTTTAAATACTTCGATTATCAATTTTAAAGCGGTTTGTTACTTGTGACAACCAAAATATTTGTACGAAAGGATTTTCTGTTGGTTTAGAAGCTATACTCACAACGTGATCATATTTTTTATATTTCTTTACCGATAGAAAAAACGATCGTCAGTTTTGCACGCCTAAATGGAGCAGGGATGCTAAGTCCTTGACCCCTCAGGATCTGTAGACCCCGCAGGATCCCCACCTACCCCACCTCTTCTTCTCTCCTCTTCACACCCTTTCATAACACCCTTCCCCAAATATCCTTCACCAATCACCTCTATATCTCTTCCCCAAATACTCTTCACCACTCACATCCATCCACTCTTCCCCAAAAACCCCCTACCTCCAAATTCAAAAGTTCCTTTCCCTCCCAAACCCAACCCCAATACACGAAACCTAACCCTCCCCCCACCCCTATATAAACCCCTCACCACTACTTTATTTTCACACATTACAAACACTTCTTCCCCCCTGGCCGAATACACTCTTCCCCTTCATCTCTTCCATTTTCTTCTTCTTCTACTATTTTCCTTCTTCTTTTGCTCAAGGACGAGCAAACCTTTTAAGTTTGGTGTGGTAAAAGCATTGCTTTTTGTTTTTCTATAACCATTAATGACACCTAAGGCCAGAGAAACCTCAAGAAAGAGGAAAGGGAAGGCAATTACTTCCACCTTTGAGTCATGGGAGATGGAGAGATTCATCTCAAAGGTCCATCAAGACCACTTCTATGAAGTTGTCGCCAAGAAAAAGGTGATCCCTGAGGTCCATTTTAAGCTCAAAAAGGGCGAATATCCGGATATCCGACAAGAGATTAGAAGAAGAGGATGGGAAGTACTCTCCAATCCTATTCAACAAGTCAGAATCTTAATGGTTCAAGAGTTCTATGCAAACACATGGATCACTAGGAACCAAGATCAAAGTATGAACCTAAATCCAAAGAATTGGCTTACAATGGTTCGGGGAAAATACTTAGATTTCAGTTCGAAAAATGTAAGGTTGGCGTTCAACTTGCCAATGATGCAAGAAAACGCACGCCCCTACACTAGAAGGGTCAACTTTGATCAAAGATTGGACCAAGTCCTCATGGACATATGTGTGGAAGGAGCTCAATGGAAAGTTGACTCAAGAGGCAAGCCGGTTCAATTGAGAAGACCGGACCTTAAGCCCGGGGCTAGAGGATGGTTGGAGTTCATCCAATGCTCTATCATTCTTACTAGCAACCGATCTAAAGTAACTGTGGATCGGGCCATCATGATCCATAGTATCATGATTGGGGAGAAAGTGGAAGTTCATGAGATTATACCTCAAGAACTCTACAAGGTGGCTGACAAATCCTCCACTTTGGCAAGGTTAGCCTTCCCTCACCTCATTTGTCACCTCTGCAATTCAGCTGGAATTGACATAGAGGAAGACATCCTCATTGATGAGGATAAGCCCATCACTAAGAAAAGGATGGAGCAAACAAGAGAGCCCACTCATGGACCTCAACAAGAGCATGAGGAAATTCCCCATCATGAAATCCCTGAGATGCCTCAAGGGATGCACTTTCCTCCACAAAACTATTGGGAGCAAATCAACACCTCCCTAGGAGAATTAAGTTCCAACATCAGACAACTAAGGATGGAGCATCAAGAGCACTCCATCATTCTCTATGAAATTAGAGAAGATCAAATAGCTACAAGGGAGGAGCAACAAAGACAAGGAAGAGGCATAGAGGAGCTCAAGAGCACCATTGGTTCTTCAAGAGGAAGAAGACGCCACCCTCACCAAGGTGGACCCATTCCTTAATCTCCTTGCCTATTTATTTTTTTCTGTTTTCATTCTCTATGCTTTATTTTTATTTGTGTCTCCATTACATTATCATTAGTGTCTAGTGTCTATGCCTTAAAAGCTATGAATGTCCTATGAATCCATCACCTTTCTTAAATGAAAAATGTTCTAAAAGCAAAAGAACAAGAAGTACATGAATTTCGAATTCATCCATGAGATTAGTCTAATTATTTTGATGTGGTGGCAATAATTTTTGTTTTCTGAATGAATGCTTGAACAGTGCATATTTTTGATATTGTTGTTCATGAATGTTAAAATTGTTGGCTCTTGAAAGAATAATGAAAAAGGAGAAATGTTATTGATAATCTGAAAAATCATAACATTGATTCTTGAAGCAAGAAAAAGCAGTGAAGAACAAGGCTTGCGAAAAAAAAGAAAAAAAAAAGGAAAATGGCGAAAAAAAAAAGAAAGAAAAAGAAAAAGCAAGCAGAAAAAGCCAAGAGCTCTTTAAACCAAAAGGCAAGAGAAAAAAGCCAGTAATCCTTTAAACCAAAAGGCAAGGGTAAAAAGGATCCAAAGCTTTGAGCATCAGTAGATAGGAGGGCCCAAAGGAATAAAATCCTGGCCTAAGCGGCTAAACCAAGCTGTCCCTAACCATGTGCTTGTGGCGTGAAGGTGTCAAGTGAAAAGCTTGAGACTGAGCGGTTAAAGTTGTGATCCAAAGCAAAAAGAGTGTGCTTAAGAACCCTGGACACCTCTAATTGGGGACTCTAGCAAAGCTGAGTCACAATCTGAAAAGGTTCACCCAGTTATGTGTTTGTGGCATTTTTGTATCTGGTGGTAATACTGGAAAATAAAGTGCTTAGGGCCATGGCCAAGACTCATAAAGTAGCTGTGTTCAAGAATCAACATACTAAACTAGGAGAATCAATAAGACTATTTAAATTCTAAGTTCCTATAGATGCCAATCATTCTGAACTAAGAGAATCAATAACGCTTTTTGGCATTGTTTTTAAGTAGTTTTTAGTATGATTTGGTTAGTTTTTAGTATATTTTTATTAGTTTTTAAATAAAATCACATTTATGTACTTTACTATGAGTTTGTGTGTTTTTCTGTGATTTCAGGTATTTTCTGGCTGAAATTGAGGGACTTGAGCAAAAATCTGATTCAGAGGCTGAAGAAGGACTGCAGATGCTGTTGGATTCTGACCTCCCTGCAGTCAAAGTGGATTTGCTAGAGCTACAGAAACTCAATTGGCACGCTCTCAATTGCGTTGGAAAGTAGACATCCATGGCTTTCCAGCAATATTTAATAGTCCATACTTTGCTCGAGTTTTGACGATGCAAATTGGCATTCAAACGCCAACTTCCTGCCCTATTCTGAAGTTAAACGCCAGAAACAGGTTACAAATCAGAGTTAAACACCAGAAACAGGCTACAACCTGGTGTTTAACTCCAAGAAGAGTCTCTACACATTAAAGCTCAATGCTCAGCCCAAAGACACACCAAGTGGGCCCGAAAGTGGATTTCTGCATCATTTACTTATCTTATGTAACCCTAGCTACTAGTTTAGTATAAAAACTACTTTTAGTGATTTATTTCACATCTTTTGGATAATTTTATCTTCAGAGATCACGTTTAAGGGGCTGGCCATTCGGCCATGCCTTGACCACTTTCACTTATGTATTTTTCAACGGTGGAGTTTCTACACCCCATAGATTAAGGTGTGGAGCTCTGCTGTTCCTCATGAATTAATGCAAAGTACTATTATTTTCTATTCAATTCAAGCTTATTCTTATTCCAAGATATTCACTCGTACTTCAACCTGATGAATGTGATAATATGTGACACTTATCATCATTCTCGCATATGAACGCGTGCCTGACAACCACTTCCGTTCTATCCGCAATAGCTTGAATCTTTATCTCTTGGGCTCCTGGTTCAGATCAGAGTTTTCGTGGTATAAGCTAGAATCAATTGGCAGCATTCTTGAGATCCGGAACGTCTAAACTTTGTCTGTGGTATTCTGAGTAGGATCTGGGATGGGATGACTGTGACGAGCTTCAAACTCACGAGTGCTGGGCGTAGTGACAGACGCAAAAGGATCAACAAATCCTATTCCAGCATGAGTGAGAACTGACAGATGATTAGCCGTGCGGTGACAGCGCATTTGGACCATCTTCACTGAGAGGACGGACGGTAGCCATTGACAACGGTGATCCCCCAACATACAACTTGCCATCGAAAGGAGTATGAAGGATTGAATGGAGGCAGTGGGAAAGCAGAGATTCAGAAGGAACAAAGCATCTCCATACGCTTATCTGAAATTCTTACCAATTAATTACATAAGTATCTCTATCTTATTTTATGTTTATTTATATTTTAATTATCAAAATCCCATAACCATTTGAATCTGCCTGACTGAGATTTACAAGATGACCATAGCTTGCTTTAAGCCGACAATCTCCGTGGGATAAACCCTTACTCACGTAAGGTTTATTACTTAGACAACCCAGTTCACTTGCTGGTTAGTTGTGCGGAGATGTGAAAAGGAGTTGAGATTATAATCGTGCGCACCAAGTTGTTGGCGCCGTCACCAGAGCACTATAACTTGTGGGGCGCAAGATAAATTAAGAGTGAGCAGGGCACTATATCCCTGGTCGTAGCAGAAAGGCAAAATCACCGGAGAAGTGTTGGGTTGGCATTTTGAACCGACCAGTGATATCACGAGCCAAATTGGATAGACATTTATCATATGCATCTGTGTGACATTGTTTGGGTGTGAATATTGTAATTGGTTTGCCTGTGTAAATAACTATGTTTAACTGCTAATTGCTATACTTGATGTAACTGCTTTGTTTGTGTTTGAACCTCTTTACTTGTGTTTGTAACTAAAATTGGTTGGACTGTGACGAATTGAATGTTGTTTGAATTGTTTTGGCCTGAGGCCGTGATTGATTATGTGATGGGCTGGAGGCCATGTCTAGTTTGAGTTTTTGGTTTAGTAAAGTATGAAAAATTAAACTGGTTTAGTATAGACTTAATGAAACTATACTTGGAACAGCTTGGTCATTCATACTGTCTAGGAAAACTTTTTATATTTGGTACAAAAGGTTTTGGATTTTGAAGAATAAACAGATTTCTCTCTTAGAAAGTGTTCATACCATGAGTCGAGCCAGGCGAGCCGGGCTGGATGAAGATCAAAATGAGGCTGGCCAAAGATAAGGGTACTTAAAGGAGGCTGGCCAAAGATAAGGGGACCCATCCACAAAAGATAAGATAAGATAACTAAATTATCTCAAAGGGAGATTACCCCACACTACTATAAATGCACTGGAACACCCAGGTATAACTCATACTCTGATTCTACACAAAAACCTGCCTAAAGCACGTGCTAACTTAAGCATTGGAGTCTCTCGCAGGTACCACCACCCTCTGGTGATCAAGGATCAACAGCACCACCAGATTCAACAAGTCGGACACGACTATTCCGGCCATCACAACAGATCTCACCCGAGATCGACATTCAGTTTCAGGTAACCTTCGAAGCATTGGCGCCGTTGCCAACCTTGACAACCTTGACAACGATCACAACTCCGGTTTGGAAGAAAGAACCCCGCTTAAAAATACGGATGCCACATTAAAGGATGTGCCTCAAACCAAGGGGAACAAGCAATCTCCAAACACTGAAATCTTAGATACCCTCCGTGAAAAGCAGAATCACATCAAACAGCTCGAACAAGAGGCCGAACATCAGCTGGAAGCCGAGAGAGACCTCTGGAGGGAAACGAGACGTCACCGAGAGCTAGAGGACAAACTCACAAAGCTCAAGGCAGATCTCAAAACCAAAACTATTCATTCCAGTCATGAAGATAACTCCCACAAAGATCAAGATCCATTCACTAAAGAGATCATGAAAACTAAAGTCCCAAAGGACTTCAAAGCTCCTGACATGACCCCATATGATGGTACATCTGATCCAAGCCATTATCTCAGTAATTTCAGTAGCAGGATGTATCTCACAGAAGCCTCAGATGCAATTCGATGTAAAGCTTTCCCGACTACCCTGACAAAAATAGCAATAAAGTGGTTCGACAGTTTGCCTCCAAGATCAATCACAAGTTTCAACAACCTAGCCAAAAAGTTCCTCGCCAGGATCTCCATCCAGAAGGACAAGAACAAACACATCCCAAGCTTACTAGGAGTTAAACAAGGAGATCAGGAAAGCCTTTGCAGCTACATGAAAAGATTCAACAAATCATGTCTTGACATACAAAGTCTCCCAACAGAAGCGGCCATCATGAGGTTCATCAACGGCTTGAGAGAGGGACCTTTTAGCCACTCAATATCCAAGAAACACCCAACATCCCTGAACGACATACAAGAACGGGCAGAAAAGTATATCAATATAGAGGAGAATTCTCGACTAGGAGAAACCTCAAAATCCGGATTCTCCTACCCACCGAATCTATGGGCATTCCACCAATGACTACTTTGACCTAAAAAATGTCATTGAAAAACTGGTACGAGAAGGGCGACTAGATTGGTTTCTAGCCAATAGAACAGACGAACCAAGAAAAAGAAGGGATGAAGAGATCGGACGAGCTAAACGTCCCAATTGCACCCCTGAAAGGCATGTCCACAGGATCAATGGAGGATTTGCAGAAGGAGGGGTCTCTAAGTCGTCACGCAAAAGACACCTTAAGGAGGTGTATCATATTGGAGGAGGAGACACGTTGGTCGACCTCCCCAATATCACCTTCACTCAAGAAGACGCTGTGGGTATCATCCTAGGGCATGATGATCCCATGGTCATTACCATAATAATTGCCAATGCCAACCTCCACCGAACGTTAATCGACCAAGGAAGGTCCGCAGACATCTTGTTCAAATCCGCCTTCGATAAGCTCGGCTTGCATGATAAAGATCTCAGAGCGTATCCGAATAGCTTGTTCGGACTTGGTGGCACCCCGATTCAACCACTAGGATACATCTCCTTTCATACAACCTTCGGGAAGGAACTCGGTCCAGGACGTTGAGCATAGACTATATTGTAGTCGACATGAGCTCGGCCTACAACGCATTGATAGGTCGGACAATGTTAAATATGCTTGCCGCTGTAGTCTCCACTCCACACTTATGTATGAAGTTTCCCACTCCGGAAGGGATCGCTACTATAAAAGGAGACTAAAAACTCGTGCGACATTGTTACAATGAAAGTCTGAACCTTAAAGAAGATCTCAGAGGAAAAGAAACTAACACTATAGAACTCGGGGGAATCCGAGGTCACGAAGAACTCTGCCCTCAGCCAGAAGGTGAAACTCAAGAAGTTCAAATTGGAGACAATCCAAACAAAACAGCAAGTATAGGAGCAAATCTGAGGGAAGAATTAAAGGGACTGCTAATAAAGCTCCTAAAAGATAACTCCGACCTCTTTGCATGGAAGGCCACTGACATGCCTGGTATTGATCCCGGACTAATGTGCCACAAGTTAGCCGTATACCTAGGGTCTCGGCCAGTACAGCAAAAACGTAGGAAACTCGGCTCAGAAAGGTCGCAAGCGGTAGTGGAGCAGGTATAGGCCTTGCTGGAGGCAGGGTTCATAATGGAGGTAAAATACCCATTATGGCTAGCCAATATGGTGTTGGTCAAAAAGTCAAATGGGAAGTGGTGGATGTGCACCGATTACACTGACCTCAACAAAGCCTGCCCAAAAGATCCCTACCCACTCCCGAACATCGACACACTAATTGACGCTTCATCAGGCTATCAATACCTCTCCTTCATGGACACTTACTCGGGATACAACCAAATCCCAATGTATCAACCCGACCAAGAGAAGACATCATTCTTGACCCCAAAAGCAAACTATTGCTATATAGTTATGTCCTTCGAACTCAAGAACGCAGGGGCTACCTACCAAAGACTGATGAACAAAGTCTTTGCCAATCACGTCGGAAAACTAATGGAGGTTTATGTAGATGACATGCTGGTAAAAACACAAAGTGAGGAATCGTTGTTATCCGACCTCGCTAAAGTGTTTGACACCATAAGAGAGCATGGTATGCGACTTAACCCTGCAAAGTGCACCTTTGCGGTAGAAGCTAACAAATTCCTGGGCTTCATGTTCACCCAAAGAGGAATTGAAGCAAATCCAGATAAGTGTCAGGCCATACTTCGCATGAAAAGTCCGACCTGTGTCAAAGAAGTCCAGCAACTCAATGGAAGACTAGCGGCTCTGTCTAGATTCTTAGCTGGATCAGCCTTAAGATCTCTCCCCTTCTATGCAACATTAAGGAAGGGACAGAGGTTTGAGTGGACCCCAGAATGCAAACAAGCCTTCCAAGATTTCAAGAAATTTCTGGGGCAACCACGTGTCCTTACTCGACCTCGGAAAGGCGAAGAGCTCATATTATACCTCGCCATAGGGAGTCGGGCAATAGCCTCAGCATTGGTCAGAGAGGATGAAAGTGGGCAACAATCCATCTACTTCATCAATAAAGCTCTACAAGGGGTTGAATTAAACTATCAAAAGATAGAAAAGTTTACCTATGCCCTCATACTCACTTCCCGACGTCTCCGACCATACTTTCAAGCTCACACCATCAGAGTACGGACCAACCAATCCATAAAAGGGATCTTACAGAAGACAGACCTAGCTGGAAGAATCCTACAATGGACAGTCGAGTTGTTCGAATTCGACATCAAATATGAAGCTCGGACAGCTAGTTAATCCTAGTACCTGGCCGACTTCATCGCAGAGTATACCGACACCCCGGGCACCCCCACAAAGTGGAGCCTTTACATAGATGGTTCCTCAAACAAAACCGGGAGTGGCTTAGGTGTCATTTTAGAAAGCGATCAGGGAACCCAAATCGAACTCTCCTTAAAGTTCGAGTTTCCCGCCTCGAATAATTAAGCTAAAAACGAAGCGCTACTAGCTTGTTTGAGGCTAACTAGGGAAGTGGGAGCTCAAAGACTTACCATCTTTAGCGACTAAGTAGTCACTGCGTAAATAAAAGGGAGCTATCAAGCTAAGGATCCCACTATGAAAAAATACCTTGACAAAACCAAAGAACAGCTTGGACAATTTAAGGGATATGAGGTCCGACACACACCCAGGGAATAGAATGTCCGAGCTGATGCACTCTCAAAACTAGCCAGCACCAAACCAGGGGGCAACAATAGAAGTCTCATCCAAGAAACACTCCGAAATCCATCAACCTTGGAGGAAGAAAAGATCCTAGCTATATCAGGAGAGGATCAAGGATGGATGACTCCCATAATCAACTACCTCAAGTCAGAAACACTCCCTGCAGACAAAAAGGAGGCAAAAAGACTAGTACGAGAAGCACAGTACTACACCATAATATAAGACGTCCTATATAAGAGAGGAATCTCTACACCTCTCCTAAAATGCGTCCCAACCTCCGCTACAAGGGAAGTTATCGAAGAAGTCTACAGTGGCAAGTGCGGCAATCACCTTGGGGCACGAGCCCTTGCTAAAAAAGTACTCCGAGCTGGTTTCTACTGGCCGACCTTGCAAAGAGAAGCAATAGAGTTTGTCAAGACATGCCCACCATGCCAGAAGCATGCCAACTTCCACATAGCTCCACCTGAGGAGCTCATCTGTGTTACTTTACCCTGGCCATTCGCGAAGTAGAGGCTCGACCTCCTTGGACCCTTCTCTCAGGGGTCCGGACAAGTCAAGTTTCTCATTGTAAGCATAGACTACTTCACAAAGTGGATTGAGGCAGAGTCATTAGCTAATTCCACCACCCAAAGAAGTCGGAAATTTCTATACAGAAATATTATCACAAGATTTGGGGCCCCATGCTCCATCACCACAGATAATGGTACTCAATTCACTGACACAGGCTTTAGAAATCTGGTAGCTGATCCAAAAATCAAGCACCAGTTCACCTCTGTAGAGCACCCACAAGCCAATAGACAGGCGGAAGCCGCCAACAAAGTCATACTGGCCGGGTTAAAATGGAGATTACAGGATGCCAAGGGAGCTTGGGCTGAAAAGCTCCCGCAAGTCCTATGGGCATATCGGACAACACCACATTCAACCACAGGAGAATCACCATTCCGACTTGCTTATGGAACGGAGGCAATTATTCCCGTGGAGATAGAAGAAAGATCTCCTAGAATGATCCTCTATAATGAAGATACCAATTCCCAAGCTCAAAGGGAAGAGCTCGACCTACTTCCAGAAGTCCGAGAAAGAGCTCGGATTAAAGAGGAAGCCCTAAAGCGTCGAATGGCTCTGAGGTATAATAGGAAAGTAGTCCGGCAAAGCTTCACCACCAATGATCTCATCTTAATCCGAAATGATATCGGAGCAGGTCGGTCCGGAGAAGGAAAGGACCTTACCGAGTAACAGAAGTACTGGGGAAAGGTTACTACAAGGTGTCCGACGTCGAGGGACGAGAGCTACCAAGGTCATGGCATGCCTGTAACCTAAGAAGGTACTATAGTTAGAAAATAATAAAAGATCTTAGGTCAATGTGCACTTTTTTTCCTGAAAAGGTTTTTTTAATGAGGCACCAAGCCAAGATCAACAAAGTTGCTTGACCTAGAAAGGTAAGCACTCATATGTATACACTCTTGTTCATATTTCTATCTTTTATTATCATTTGAATAAAGTTTTCAGATTCCCTAAAAAGTTTTCTACCAAGACGCATTAATCTAAGCTCATAAAACGCAAAAATTCATCGTCCGATTACAAAAAGGTCGTCAAGGTGAAAACCAAATTCATCGTCCGATTACAAAGAGGTCGGCAAGGTGAAAAACAAATTCATCGATCGATTACAAAAAAGGTCGACAAGGTGAAAACCAAATTCATCGTTCGATTACAAAGAGGTCGGCAAGGTGAAAAACAAATTCATCGACCGGTTACAAAGAAGTCGGCAAGGTGAAAGCGATAGAAGCAGATTAATACAAGAAGTTATAAAAAGTAACCCATAAAAAAACATGACAAGATCTGACTAAAAATGGATTACTAAAAATAACTTAATAAGTCCCGACAGAGAAATCGGACCAACGAAATGATCAATAAAAAGGGACGAAGACACCTCCAAAAGGTCAAAAGTGCTTCGCTGAAAGGTACAAGTCTTGCGAAAATAGACATTACTTAAAAAGCGAAGGCACAAGTCAAAAACAGAGCTAAAAGGTCATCCAAGCAAACTATAAAGAAAAAGTTCCCCCTCGGAACACTACCTAAAAAGTTGCTGGAACATGACTAAAAAGCTCACGTCAACATCAACCCAAGGCGCGACCTAGCAAAGCAAGCATGACCCCGAGAAAGTAATAAAAAGCCAAAAAGGTTAGAAATAACTTAAGGCTCAAGCATACTTAGCAAAAAGGGGGACAGCTCCTCTCAAACAAAGGAACGATCTCAAAGCAGGACTACAAAGAAGTCAACAACAAAAAAGGTTCTATAAGAACACTAAAAGGTTATCGGACAAGTTAGCCCGAAAACCAAAGGATCACCTCAACCAAGCAGAAAGCAAGGCATGATTCAGAAGGGCCAAAAACCCACACTGTAAAAGAAGTCGGACAGGAAAGGTATCAAACCTCTATAAAGATCCACAAAAGTTGCAAAGGTATGACTAACATATCAGCAAAAGCATATCAATCATAAAGCATTAAAGACTTAAAAGGCCACCCAAAAAGGCAGCCTTAGAGTTTAAAGTGTTTTGTTTAGCAAAATAAAGTTGCTAAGAAGCAACCAAATGTCAAAGAAGTCAACCATCAAGAGATTTACAAAAAACAAGTCTAAAGTCCACAAACTGGACTATAATACAAGCACCAAAAATTATAAAGGATCTAAATTCTCCCCAGTAGTGGCATCCTTGGCTGGAAGAGGAGGAATGGTCGCGATCGGGACGGCATCAACAGTTCCATCCGGCCTATTCATAATTTGCACATCAGGATCAGACTCTGGTTGGTTGACTTCTGAAGGGACGGAAGAGGCTGAAGTGGCTGCAGCTTTCCCTGGTGGCACAAGAGGAGGACTCTCTTCCTCGTCATCTGGGGCAGACACGATCTTGCCGTCCTCCACTACATTATCCAAACTGAATAAAGTGAAGTCAAGCTCGGGGGCAAGAACTCGGACCTAGGCCTTCAAATTCTCATATGCATCAGTCACACTACCCACCAGATGACCCTGGAGCTCAGCATAGTCAGCCTGAGTAGATTCAAGCCTCTCATTAATTTCCAGCAACTCGCTATAGGTACGGGTGTAGCTCTCCTTGTAATTTTTTGCCGTTTCTGCAGCCAAATTTGTAGTTGCCTCAGCTGCAGTATCCCGGGACTTCTCCCTCTCCACATCCAGCTCCAGCTTTGCCACCCTGGCATCGAGTTCATCCTTCAAGCCCTTAATCCTGTCGAATTCTGACTTGGCGTCCTCCATAAAGTCCTTAGTTGCATGAACCAGAGAATCCCGGACAACACGAAATAAGGCCGCCCTAAGGTTGGCCATCCGAATACTATTACTAGTAATAAAATCCAGATGGCGAAGAATAGAGACATCATCCAAGGGAACTTTACCAAAAGGGGATATCACCTCGGCGGTAAAACCCACGCCGTCAAACTCCTGGCTATTCAGATCATAAGTACCAATAGTTTTTTGACGCTTTAGGGGAGGACCAGTAGCAGTAGGAGAGGAGGCAGCACCGGAAGTTGGCTGAATAGGGTCAGAAGGAATCTTCCGGACCCAAGGAGTCGGAATGATCTTCCTCGGCCTAGAAGCAACAGAAGTCGGCTATTTTGGAAGCACTTGAGAAGACCCTCCCTCTGCAGTCTTGGCCGATATATTTTGTACAGCCGTCGCCTTCTTGGCCCTGCGAAAGGCCTTCATAGAGTCACTAGACTTCACCATCTCTGAAAAAGACACCAGAAAAACAAGTTAAAAATAAAGGAAAGGACAAGTCGGCAAAAAACAGAGGAAAAGATATCAGAAAAGAAGTCGGACGCTACTCAGCTCAGCACGAAGAATGGAAGGATCCCCCAGAAACCTCTTGGTATCTAAATGAGGAGGTTTCCCCCAGTGCTCCTCCAAAACAATCACAAAAGCCTGTTCAACTTCGTCCAGGCTCTCCCAAGAATACTTAGTATTTACTGTATCTTTTTGCCACCACAAAGGAAAGGTGGGTTCATTATTCTTATCTAGAAAGAAGGGCCGAGCATCCCCAGCAGCTCGGACCTTGAAGTAATAGTTCTTGAAATCACGGAAGGACTCATCAAACATTTCAAACACCTTTTTTCCCTGGGTAGCTCGAAAAGAGATCCAAGAAGCCTTTTTCTTGGCTACTCCAGGTTTGGTCAAAACAAACAAATAGAGAAAGAGAGGTATAGTAGGTCGAACACCCAATTCCTGACACAACAACTGAAAGATCTTTATGAAACCCGAAGAGTTCGGATGAAGTTGAGAAGGGGCCACGTTGCAGGTCCATAAGAGGTCGGTCTCGAAATTAGTAAAAGGGATAGTGATATTCAGCTGACTAAAAAAGTAATCATAAGCATAAAAGAAAGGTCGTTCTCCCTGAGTCAAGGGAGAGAAACTAACCCTATCCTCAGGATCAGGCGATAACAGTTCATAGTTCTTTTCATCGTTCCTATTGCTACAAATCCTGTGGAATCTCCTAAGTGTCTCACAGTATTCCGGATCGGCCACAGTAACGCACATAAGGACTATAGAGTCTAGCCAGTCGGCCATTTCCACGGGGATCTTGGTAGACATCTCAACAATATTTTTTCGGGAAGACATATGGCAACTACACCTACAGCGAAGGAAGATAACAAGGGTCACTACTAAAAAACTCGGACGAAATCAACAAAGAAGGAACAGCCAATCAACATAGAGGCGGGGCAACAAAAAGGGCACCCCATGGTCTACAGAAACAAGGAGTATTCAGCAAATCCCAGGGGCACCCTTTGGAGGCAATAACAGAAAGAGAATCCAAAAAAGGAAAAGACGCAAAATTTGGAATTGGAACACTAACCAACCTCAGACCTTTCAAACACGCAAAAAGCTCAACTTAAAATACCAGCATTCCCTCATACATTCCCCAATATAAGCAAAACTACCGATAGGCAACAGAAACCTCAAAGGTGCACATTTTAGTAAAACAGGAGCAGTAGAAAAACCACAACGTCGATCGAAAACAAAGACACAATCTTTCTGCAAAAGGATCACGCTTCTCAAAGACAAACTCAGTAAAAATCAAAACTTTGCAAACATGCAACAGTGAAGCCATACATAAAGACGACTATCGAAACGTAAAAAGGAAGGAGAATACCAACCTGTAGAGGAAGAGAAAAATAAGCACGAGGGAAGGATCAGACAGAAGCAACGATCGAATCTGCACCAACGAAACACTCTCGAGTAAAGAAGATAGAAGGCTTGGGGGCGTGATTACAAGAAGAAGTCAGAAGAACGAAGTGCCTAGCAAACAACAAGCAAAGAACGAAGAGAAAGGGAGGAAGAAACTGAAAGTGATTCTTTAATTTCAAAATGAAATACAAAAGAGGCAAAAGAAGAAATGACAAAGGGAAATTTAATGAGTTTCTAAAACCCTCGCACGTTCCCAAGGAAGCACAATGCGCGCTACAATCAAAATAGAAAAAGAGAAATGCTTTGCATTCAAGCAGAAGCAAGCCTGCCAGAAGTTACACAAGAGATCAACCGAAAGCTAAATGCTCGAGCATGACTTCCTCAAAGGGGTCGAAGTCTAAAGACACGACCTCAAGGGAAAGTTCGAACTCAAGCAGGGCCACTGTTCATACCATAAGTCGAGCCAGGCGAGCCGAGCTGGATGAAGATCAAAATGACCGACCTCTTTGTAAGATTGGTTGACACCGACCTCTTCCCAAAGAGCTCGGCCAAATTACTATAAGGGCCCAAGTAGGCCCAAAGCAGAAGATCACAGCCCACTTAAAGGCGGCTGGCCAAGGATAAGGGGACCCACCCACAAAAGATAAGATAAGATAACTAACTTATCTCAAAGGAAGGTCACCCCACACTACTATAAATACACTGGAACACCCAGGTATAACTCATACTCTGATTCTACACAAAAACCTGCCTAAAGCACGTGCTAATTTAAGTATCGGAGTCTCTTGCAAGTACCAGCACCCTCTGGTGATCAAGGATCAACAGCACCACCAAATTCAACAAGTCAGACACGACTGCTCTGGCCATCACAACAGATCTCATCCGAGATCGACCTTCAGTTTCAGGTAACCCTCGGAATAGAAAGGATTTCAGATTTTTGAATATAAACCGTTAGTTTTTGGAACAATACATAAGACGAACAATGGTCACTGTACTCTGAAAACAGATTTATTTTTACGTATCTTATTATAGCAATTCTGTAACCCTATAGTGAGTACCCTTTCGAGGATGATGTTCTCACTTCCCTATAGGCGTTTCCTTTTCAAGATATCGGAGAAGAAGTCACGAAGAGTTTATTTCATTTCCATTTATATGATGTATTGTATTGTTTTAGATATTATGTTTTTCCCTCGCCTTTATCTATACACGTTTTGTAAGAGGGATATGATTTGTATTATGTAATGCTTGTAAGTCAATATTATAAATATATATACATATTCTTGTTAAGTTTTGTATATGGTTTGCGAGTTTGTATCTATGTTTTCAACTAAAAAGTCTTTTGAAAGGTTATACGGTTTTAAGTTTTTAACAGGCTTCTATCTTAATATTAAATATATTTAGAGTCGTCATAATATTCGAGCTATCAGAGTGGCGCAGCCAGAAGCGTGACATTTATATAGTGAGGGTGTTACATTATGGACTGACTATGCTTCAATTGCACACTCTAAGCGTCTGTCATGTAGTAGGTCTTGTTCAAATAACAAGAATTAAAGCTTTATGCACATGACTGTTTATTGATTAATGTTGTTAGTCTGTGATTGTATACTTTTTGGTATTAAGTTTGGCCGGCTTAACACTAGTGGATTATGTTTATGGAAGCACTAACAGGTTATCATAGATAATATATGATGAACAGATATTTTATACGCTTTTTGGCATAGTTTTCATATAGTTTTTAACAGGTTTTACTTAGTTTTTATTAAGTTTTACAGGTTTTAGTGTTAAATTTACATTTTTGGATTCCACTTTGAGTTTGTGTGTGTTTTGTACCTTTTCAGGTATTTTCTGGCTGAATTTGTGGAGATGGAGCAGAAGTATGATTCAGAGACAGAGAAAACACTGCAGATGCTGTCCAAATCTGACCTCCTTGCACTCGGAAGGGATTTTCTGAAGCTACAGAAGTTCAAATAGAGTGTTCTCAATGGCTATGGAAAGCTGACTTCTAGAGATTTCCAACAATGTATAATAGTCCGTACGTTGTTTCGGATTAGAAGGCCCAAAACTGGCGTCCAGCACTACAAGATTAATATTTATTTGAGGGAATATTTTGGTGGAGGTTTTTAAAAACCTCCACAATATTTTTTATTTATGGCAATTTTAAAAACCCCTACCCATAATTAATTAAAATTCAACATTTAGGAAACAAATCTCATTTTCCCTTATTCCCGAAATGAAAGGCGTTTAGTTAGATGAGAGAGTGGGTATGGAACCCTAGGTTTTCTACCGCCAGTTTTGCGCCGTTTTTGCTGCCGTTTTCATTGCCGGTGCTGTTACCACTGCCATGTTCATTGCAGTAGAGAGCTTCTGGATCGAGCCACCTCTTCTGTCAAAGCGTTTTTAGATCAGTTCTCTTCTCTATACTGTCGTTGCTGCCACTGCTGCCCCCGCAGTTTCCACCACCGTTGTCGCCACAGTTTCAGCCATCGATGCTACTGTAGTTGCCATGGTACAACGCATTTTCAGATCTATTCATTACTTAGTTTCTTCTTCAACGCTGCTTTCTCTCACTCCAATTTCTCCTTTGAACTGCTGCTGGTACTTCTTTTTCTTCTTCTTCCCAATTAATTTGTTGATATTTCTTCTTTGTTAAAAATAAATTCTCGCCTCTTCAGTTCTGATGCAACTTTCGTACTGATACTCCCTCTTGTTCTGTATTTTTTTAATTATTTTTCATTTGTGTTGATCTTGGAAACGAGGTAGGGAAGACGTGATAATTGATAAAAAAAATATTAGAATTATGTTATATTAGTTTCACTACAAGAAAAATGCCCTATGGCCATGCTTTTTTTTGCCACGCTTTCAATGGCCACGCTTTTGTGAGGGGTGGCGATTGAATAGAGATTTGGCCACGTTTTTTCTTGCCACGCTTCAAAAACGTGGCGAAAAGGGTCAACGGCCACGCTTTTGGAAGGGTGGCAATTTATTAGAGAAACGGCCACATTTTTTTCTGTCACGCTTCAAAAGCATGGCCATAGAGTGAAAGAAGGACGTTTTAAAAGCGTGGCGACAGGGTTTCATTATGGCCACGCTTACAAAGCATGGCCATATCCTAGTATTCTTTTGGCACGCTTTAAAAGCGTGGCCAAAAGGTTTTTTTCTGCCATGCTTCAAAAGCGTGGCCATAGAGAGAAACTGGGACGTTTTAAAAGCGTGGCGAGAGGATTTCATTACGGCCACGCTTACAAAACGTGGCCAAAAGGTTTTTAAACAAAAAAAACCTAATGACCCGGCCCCCAACCCGGTCCCCAACCCATTGGCGATGCTCTTTCACCCTAGCTACCCTAATCGAGCTCTCACCCTGGCTACCCCTGGAAGAGCTCCTCCCATTCCCTTCGCCCTTCGCCTTCCAAACCACTTCCATACCCTAATCGTGTCACAATCTTCTTCATCTTCTTAATCTTCATCTTCGTCTTCATACTCTTCCTCTCTTTCTCGTTCTTCGTCCGTTCTTTCTGGATCTCTCTGTTCACCTTCGAATTCCACAAATTAAATTTCGAGCTCCACCAAACATGGGCGACGGCAAGGTCAATCTCCCCGACGATCTCTTCTCCTCCAACCCCTCCGATTCCAAAGGTCTGATCTCTTCTTCCAACACTTCTATTTTTTTTTATTTTCTCGATTTTTCCATTTTTACTTTTAGGGCTTTCCCTTTCGATTTTCATTTTCCTCTAAATCACTTTCAAATGGTCGCTTCTCGTTTCGTTTTTGCAATAATTGTTCGCTTTCTCTCTGTCTTGATCCATTGAATCTCAATCCCTGATTTGTTCTCTCTGTCAATCGCATGCTCAACACGCAAGTTCCTTCTTGGTTAATTGATAATGGATACCTAATTTTGAATGTTGTTTTGTGTGATCTTAGCTTTTGAATTTTGATATTTTAGCTATTATATTTTTTTACAATCCCTAAACTAGTTACCTCTCTCTGTTAGCAAAATTGCTATCTTGATGGCTAACTAGATATCATGTTTTAGGAACTATCCTCTGTTAATGGCTACATGGAAGGTTGCCCCTGCTCTGGCAGCTGGTTGTGCTGCGATATTGAAGCCTTCCGAATTGGCATCTGTGTATGTTTCTCAGCAGCTCTTGTAAAATCTTTACTTCTTTTTGAGTCTTGGTTATTTTTGCTGAACTATAGGCTATGCTTTGCTTTATTTCAGGACATGTTTGGAGTTGGTTGACATATGCAAAGAAGTGGGCCTTCCTCTGGGTATACTAAATATTCTCTTTATGTATAATAGATTAGAAATAAATCTAGTAACTGAAGAACAATGAATATACGAGAAGCTCGTACACCATACGGTATTGGCCATTCTTAAACCTGAACTCCAGAGTTCAAAATTAAAGCTTTTTCTTCGGTCATTACCTTTTTTTTTCTTTCAAATTTTTAAATAAAGCTTGTCTTTTCTGCTCCTACTATATACACTATAGTATATTGACTTTAAAATAAAGGATTTTTGCAGCATCGGTTTCCATAACATTAATATTGGAAGGCTAAAAACAAAAAACAAGTGATATTGGACTGTGCTAATTATTTTTCTTAATTTGTCCTTATGCTAATATATTGGGGCCTCAAATAGTAAATCAGTAAGTGTTCCATTTTATGGTGTTTTAATTGCTGTACATTTTTACTTCCTTGCAGTCTAAGATGAAACGCATTGGAATTGATACTGAAGCACTCAAAGAGCACTTTGGGAAGAAAATTATGGAGCTTGAGGAGGAAAAAAGAAAAGTGCATCTTTGGACATAGTTAGGTTTAAATACCTTTTAGATAGCACACAAACGAAAAGTTTTTTCTGGTTTGGTTTATTTTTTGTCTACATTTTTTGTGTAACTTGTTTTCAAAATTTTGTAAAAAGGAAGTCGTGAAAATAAGAAATGAAGACAGTAAACAGTATTTTTCTTATGTTTATGTTTTTTTTTCACAATTATGAAAACAAAAACATAAGAATGAAAACAAGGAATCAAAATACTGTTTACAGAAATCTCAAGATGTTCATGGCCAAAAATTGAAAGCACTGGAAGCACAGGTAATATCTCGATATTATTTTCATGGTAATTTTCCTTTTCCAATGTCAAATAGTGTCTGAGTTATTTATATATTAAAATCTTGAACATCAGATTTTAGACCTCAAGAAGAAACAAGAAAACCAGGTGCAGCTACTAAAGCAAAAGGATAAGAGCGAAAAAACTACAAAAAAATTGCAAGCTGAAATATAGTACATCAAGGCTCAAAAGGTACTTGTGTTTAATTTTTCGAGCTACTTAATTATTGAAATTTTTACTTTGTATCTGATATTAGATTTATGAAAACTGTAGGTCCAATTGCAGTATAAAATGAAGCAAGAGGCAGAACAATTTCGACAATGGAAGGCTTCTCAAGAAAAGGAGTTACTTCAGGTGATTTGCTTCTATAAATATGTAATCAATATTCTGTTTTCTTGTTTCAAAAATGCAGTGGATCTTTCAGGCCTTATAATAATTAGTGCTTAATTGTGCACAATATACAAGTCAATCAATTCTCGGATTGCCAGATAGGCGTGCAAGTTGGTGACAACAATTGAGCTTTACCTTTTCCACTATTTGATGTTTATGCTGAACTTATTGGTATTGCCATATAGTAACTGAAATTTAATTCTTTATCTGTTTTTCAATTTGGTAAGCTGAAAAGATTTGCTTGGAGAGAACTGCAAATAGCTACAGACAACTTTAGTGAGAGAAATGTTTTAGGACAGGGAAGCTTTCGGAAGGTTTATAAAGGAGTTCTACCCGATGGCACAAAAATTGCTGTTAAAAGGTTAACCAGTTATGAAAGTCTCGGTGGAGATGCTGTTAAAATGTTATAGTGAACTTTGCTGCTTAATTAATACGTAGAATAATGTGCTTATATATATTTGGTTGGTTTCTGAGAGTATAAGCAGGAACTGTCCCACTATGGTCAAAAGATCAACATCATCCTTAGCAAACTCAATACTATATATAAAATTGGCTCCTTATTAGGATTATTCTAGATTAAAATTAAGCGAGATCTGCTACAAAACTTTTCTTTTTTAATAAACAATTAGCTAATAAAATTTTAAATGTATAAAATTAAGGGTTTAGTTGATATTGTATAGAGAAATTGGGAAATTTAGAAAATAAATATATAATATTAGGGAAAAAAACTTAGTTGTTCTATACTAATCAGTTTTATTATCTAATTTTGCTTTACAGAGGAGGCAGAATATATTCGCAAGCTCAGGAAACTTTTCGAGGTTGCCTATCGTCTTCATGGTATTTAACCATCAACTTATATGGTACATGAGTAGTCCTGCTAGTTATAAATAAAATTGGCTTTGCGAGAGTAATATTTTTACAAGAGTCGCCTCCATTTTGCATCTTTATTTTGTTTCATTCCTATAGCTATTTAACATTCCAGGGGTATAATTATCATCATCATAACAGAGTCTTAGGGAAATAAAACACGAAAGAGAAAGATGAAGCTGATCTATATAATCATTAGAACTGTCATAATGTAAGCTTACCCAATTTCAAATATCCACTAGATAGCATAAAAAATTCTGTATCCTGCTCCGCCAGATTTAAATTTATATTGATAATAGAACTGTATATTGTTGTTTATGCTGGCTTCTAAAACTTGGGTCATTTTCTTATGAAGAACTCAAACCTGGGGAGGCTGTTTTGGATTGGCCTACGAGAAAAAAAGTGGCTCTGGGAACAGCCCAAGGCCTAGAATATCTTCATGAGCAATGCAATCCTAAGATTATTCATCGGGATGTGAAGGCAGCTAATGTATTACTGGATGTGAAGGCAGCTAATGTCACTTCTGTAGCTATATGTCACTAGTTATTCTTTGATTTATCTTGTAATAAAAATTGCATACTTTATTTATAGGTTTGGTAATAAAAAAGGATTGAAAATTTATATTTTGCAACAATGAAGGTAAAAATCAAAAAAATGATTTTTTTTCAACTTGATAAGGCTATCGCCACGCTTTTAAAGCGTGGTTTTTTTTACAACTTGATAAGGCTATCGCCACGCTTTTAAAGTGTGGTCTTATCTTTCGCTATCGCCACACTTTAAAACCGTGGCAATATCTCGTCTACTGTCACGCATGTAAAAGCGTGGCCATATCTGCTCTATTGCCATGCTTTTAAAGCGTGGCCCTACCTTCCACATATGATCACGCTTTAAAAGCGTGGCCATATTTCCCACCTACAGCCACGCTTTTACAAGTGGCCGTTTGTAAAAAAACGTAGCAAACAAAAAGCGTGGCAATAGTCTGAAAAAAGCGTGGCGATAGAGCAACCGCCACCCTTTCATAGGTCACCCTTTCAAAAGCGTGGCGGTAGCTCAAAAAGCGTGGCAAAAAGCTATCGCCACGCTTTTTTCAGCTTTTCGCCACGCTTTAAAAGTGTGGCAATAGACGTGTTTTCTTGTAGTGTTTATTTTCTAATGGAATATATTTTAGGATTATGTTGTTTATTATATTTCAGGATTACATTGCTCGAACAAACAGGAATTGGAAAGAATGCCAGCCACATTTGTTTCTTCAATTTCAATCACTTCTCGATTATTTTATTCTTTTTCATGAGGTTTTTTTTCTACAAGGAAGATCATTGTTATTTTGTTGAATGTTACTTAATTTTGTTTTCTTTACCAAAGTCTCAATGCAATTATCTTATTAACTCAGCTGATTTTGGAGGTTATGTTAGTTACTACTACACCTAATGTTTACAAATTTAGAGCATAAACACTTGTTTAATTTAAAGCTTCAACTTACAACTACTCTAGTGAAGGTTTTGAATTGAATGATTGGTTTTATTTATATTACCCTTGAGATGATTTCTCTTATGAAAATACATGAAGCATGTCCATAGATGTCAGAACAACATGCATTTAACTGTTTCTCAATCAATCTCATGATGTGTGTCAGGGACACTAAAAGATGCCAAAGGAGTCGCCATCTCTAAGGTTCCTTTACCTTATCATCTTGCCTTGCTCTTTACCAACATTTTCCTGAGGATCTTGGGATATTAGCATGCGCGCTTTTTTGCTTCCATGGGTCCCATCCCTATCCCAGTGTGTTCACAGGGCAATTTTTTTAAAGTTGCTACTTGTTTTCATAAGCTATATTATACACTGTTATAAGATAATTTCTTTGTTAAATCTTATTATATAATAATTATATGTTGTCCCTTTTTCTTTAGTTACTGGACACATGTGTGGTAACTCATGGTTTGGACTAATACCATTTTGACTGGGTTTACGAGACGTGTTGTTTATATGTTTAAAATTGGATGTAAGTCAAAGAATGAATGATGGTTTGAATATTACAATATGGAGTATATTAACTTATTCCATATGGTTTGAATGTTACTTAATTTTATTTTCTTTAGAAGCTCTATATTGTTATTCTTCTCTCAACATGGGACAAAGGATTTGGGATTTTACTTTGTTAATTATTTGGTCCAACAAGTGGTAAAAGTTGAGTTGTGTTATGATTAAGAGGAAACCATTTTGGCATTACTGATTTAGATTTAGTGCTTAGGATTATACTTTTATTCTGGTTGCTCTGCTGTTCTTAGGTTATTTGATATAATTGTAACTATTTTTTGAAGGAATTGTTGAGGGACTCCAAACAAAATTCTTTCGACAGAAGAAATCATGTGAAGATAAAAATAATCATTTTATTTCTTCTTATTACTTTTTTGTTTGTTTCCTTCTTACATGGTTTTAATTTCATTAATTGTTAGTGTTGATGATGTTATTAATTAATAGTATTTATTTATTAGAGCAGATCTCATATGAGAAGATAGCCACTGATAATAATAACAGATGCAGAGTTTTATACTTCACCAGTTTCTTGCTATTGCTTTTGAACAAAGTTTGTTGAGGTAAGATAAGAATTATGATATCAGTTTTAATATTAGTTTTAATTATTTGTTTGGCTTTGAATGCAAGTGGGTTTTTTCGTTCCATTCTTCAGGCTGGGTTGCCAGTAGACCACACTAGTGTATGCCTTGTGTAAATAAAATTTCAAATTAATTCTATTAACAAATCTGTTGTGAACTTATGCACCTTTATTCACAACAAATACGTTGGTATTAGAGGATTAGCAGTTGAGATTTAAGAATAAGAATTTGTAAGAGAGAATTTGTGACATTTGTCAATTTTGTAACTTCATTCATAAAAAACTTGTAACTTAATAATAATTTTTTGTAATAGGTTAAGAAATGAGTGAGAATCAATGGAGACTAGATGTAACTCATAACTAGATGTTCATTATCTCTTACATATGAGCTATGTTCCTCTAGTTAGATGTGGTTAGAGCGTTAAGTTGTGTTTCTACTAATTTTATCTATCATTTTAAATTACCTCAACTTTATTTATAACAATCAAAACCAACTTTATTTATATCTCCCAACTCTATCTATATAGCTAAAGTGAGTTCACCCTCATATACATTTTCCCCTTAATTCATTATTCTTGTTCTATATCTATGCTTATTTATCTATCACAGTTATGTTGTACTTAATAACTGATGCTTTTATTCTTGAGTTTGAGGACTAGTTGTTACTCTAGCTTGGAAAATTCAATATTGAACTAGGTACTGATTTTATTTCTGGTTTTATTATGCATTTGCTTAAGTTTCTTCTGTTTCTGGGATTAAAGTGGGTACTAATTTTTCTCTCACTAGTTTCTTGCTATTGCTTTTCAACAAGCGCTTGTTGAGGTAAGATAATAATTATATCCTGTTTTGTTTTAAATATGTTAGAAGTCTATTATAGATTTGTAGTTTATTATGTTAGAAGTCCCATATATATATATATATATATATATATATATATTTTAGTAGTACACGTCTAGTAATTATTTTTTTCTACTTGAAGTTTAACTAGAAACAATAGATAAATCTTGGATTGCTAAGCCACGAAACTCAGATGAATACATAGTCGGTCTAGAAAACTTCTTGGATTTTGCATTTCAACATGGAGCAATTGAGAATAGTAAGATAATATGTCCATGTCCAAGTTGTGGGTTTCGCAAATGGCATGCTTGAAAAGATGTTAGAGATCATTTACTTTACAAACCATTCCCTAAGAATTATGTTGTATGGAACTTTCATGGCGAGAAAGAAGTAACCGAATTCTCAACAAGTGCACATGTCATGCGTGAGACATTGGCAACTGAACATCCCCTAGATAATATGGTAAATGATGCTTTCGGGATACATATGGATCAGGAGAGCAGTGAGGATTCAGGCACGGAAGATTTTGTAAACGATGAGCCAAGAGAAAATCGTAGAGACTTTGATGAGTTTCTCAAGGAAGGCAATCAAAAGCTACAGGAAGGAAGCGACTTCACAAAGCTAGAATTCATAGTCAAATTGTATCATATTAAAGTCTTGTGTGGACTAAGTGACAAGGCCATTACCATGATACTTGAGTTGGTGAGGGATGCTTTTAGTTGTGTGAATTTGCCTACGACTTTTGATCAAGCAAAGAAACTAATTCAAAAACTAAGTCTTGACTATGTTAAGATAGATGCTTGCCCCAATGATTGTATGTTGTTCAAGGATGAAGACCCAAACAACATCCAACAAACATGTAGTCATTGTGGTGCTTCTATGTGGAATTCTAAGAAGAAGAAGAAGAAAAAGCAAGCTGCCAAGGTTTTGAGATACTTTCCGTTGAAACTAAGGTTGCAAAGATTGTTCATGTGTCATAAAACTGCAGAGCATATGTTATGGCATGCAACAACGAAGGGAGAAAATGACAAAATGGTGCATCCAAGGGATGGTGAGGCGTGGAAGACTTTTGATTTGACACACAGAGAGTTTGGATTCCATCCTAGAAATGTTCGCTTAGGACTTACTAGTGATGGTTTCAATCCTTATAGATCAATGAGTTCTACTCATAGCATTTGGCCTGTGTTTCTGATTCCATATAATCTTCCTCCTTGGATGTGTATGAAATATACTTCCTTTATCCTGTCAATGGTTATACCTGGCAAGCATAGTCCCAGAAATAATGTAGACATATATCTTAAACCACTTGTCAAAGAGTTAAAAGAATTATGGGATGAGGGTATGGAAATTTATGATGCATCAAAACATAAAATGTTTAAGATTCATGCAGCTCTTATATAGATAGTTAGTGATTTTCCTGGCCTAAGCATGCTCTCCGGATGGAACACATATACTGGTTTGGCTTGCCCAACTTGTAATTTTGATGCAAAACCTTGTTATCTTAATCATAGCAAAAAAATGGTGTTATATAGGTCATCGACATTTTCTTGGTAGACAACATCGATTCAGGTTAAGTAGAGTTCGTTTTGATGGACACACAGAAGAATGTGATCCCCCGGCTAAATTATCAGGATCCGAAATTTTGGCACAAGTAGAAAATCTTGATGTTAAATTCGGGAAGAAAGAAAAGTTGAACAAGAAAGGAAAAAGAGGTAGGCAGGCAACTATGCAGTGGAGAAAGAGAAGCATCTTTTTTGAACCTCCATATTGGAAAATCAACTTGTTGCGTCATAACCTTGACTTTATGCACATTGAGAAAAATGTATGCGATAATATTTTGTATACTTTGCTCAATGAGAAATCTAAAGCAAAAGATAATCTTAATGCCCTGAAAGATCTACAAGACATGGGGATAAGGCTTGATCTTTGGCCAGATGATAATGGAAAATATCACCTTGCTTTGTATTCGCTAACACGAGATGCTAAAAAGGTCTTTCTTGCAACTTTGAAGAATGTTAGGGTGCCCGATGGTTACTCAAGTAATATATCTCGATGTATTGATGAGGCACAACAAAAAATCATTGGACTTAAAAGTCATGACTGTCATATTTTGATTGAGCAGTTGCTGCCACTAGCAATCCGTCATGTGCTACCAAACCAAGTTACCTCAGTTTTGATTAATTTCTGCTCATTTTTAGAATTCTTTGTGGTAAGAGTCTAAGTCGTACAGAACTTGATAAGCTCCAAGATCGCATTTCGATTACTCTTTGCCATTTGGAAATGTTATTTCCTCCATCATTCTTCACCGTTATGGTGTATCTAACAGTCCATCTTGTTGAGGAAGTAAAATTTGGGGGGCCAGTCCATTACCAATACATGTATCCCATCGAAAGGTACAATAATGCTTTCCCTTTTTAAAATAAAAATCATTTGATGAAATTGTAGTACACTGACAATTCATCCATGTAGGGAATTGGGACACTTGAAGTCCTTTGTATGAAATAAAGCACATCCAGAAGGTTCTATTGCTGAGGGTTATTTAGCTGAAGAGTCTCTTAATTTTTGTTCTCGGTATATTGATGACATGGAGACTAGATTTAACAGGCCTAGTCGTCTTTGTTATGATCTCCCTTCAAGTTAGGTACTCCACATGGAGGTCATTTAAACTTCAATTTAACTAAAATAGAGAAGTTGCAAGCTCATCGTTATGTGGTTTTCAATCGCGAAGGTGTGAAACCATCTATCAATGCCTTTAGAGACCACATTAGGAGAACTTCAAAAGGAAGAAGACTCTCACCTGTAGAGATAGAAAAGAAAGTTAATAAAGACTTTGTTGATTGGTTTCAAGCATTGGTAAGTGAAAATTCATACTTTATAAAGTATACATTGTATATTAGTCAACTAAATAATCTTGACTGATACTTTTTGTTTTACTTCGTAGAGTGTGAATCCAGATAATTCATACGAAATGTCAACTGATATAAAGTTTCTTGCACGAGGCCCAATGATGAATGCAAGGAGATTTTCTGTTTATGACATCAATGGGTATAGATTTCAAACTTTGAGTAGAGAATTTGGTCTTAAGACACAAAATAGTGGAGTATTCTTAGTCTCTAACACACCTTGCATTGCAAGTATTGCTGATAGAAATATGAGACAAGCAAATTTGCCATATTATGGCAAGTTAAAAGATATAATTGAACTTAACTACCATGGACAATTTGCTGCTGTTCTTTTTAAATGCAAATGGGCTGACACTACTAGGGACACATGTTATAAAAAAGACCATTGGATTTTCAATTGCGTCAATTTCGATAGATTAATTCACACGGGTGAGCGTGAAGAACATGAACCTTATATTGAAGCATCTCAAGCACAAATGGTGTATTATGTTGATGATATGGGAAATAAAGGGTGGAGTATTGTTGTGTATGTCAAGCCAAGGGATATATATGACATGGGTCAAGGAAATGAAGATGTAGTGTACGAAAATGAGCCGTATCAAGAGCAAGAACTTGAACAATTATTTGACCCCAATAATGAGTACATCCAATTAGCTACCAATTTATTAGATAGCGATGCTATTGAAGATAATGTAGCTACTAACTTGGCAAGAGATATGTTTGAATGAAAATTTGTACAAAATTTTACCAAAGGTAACATTTTAAACTTTTTATTTATTATGCATGCATTTGTGTGTATAGAAAGGAAATAGTGTTTGATTGGTGATTTTTTTCTGTGTTTGACTGGTGATTCGTTTGCAAAACTCTTTTGTTTGTAGCAGTGGTGGGAGTTCTTCTGATCCGAAAGAACGAGGATGTCGAAACTCTTAAGAAGCTTTGGGAGGAGACAACATTTTATGACAAACAATGGCAAGCAACTTGGCAGGAGGATGAGAACTCAAGTACTTCCAAAAAAGAGTAGTTGAATTAATGTTTACTAGTTCTTCCTACCCTCATCTGTCTCTTAATATATTACTCTATAGAGACTAGTCAAAAACAATGGCAGGAATATGAATTTGACATTGTATTAAATTCCAACTCACATATTAGTGCAGAAAAATTAGCTTTACTGTTTTCTTTTATTTAGAGTTTATATGTTTACTTATTCTGCTGAATTAAAACTATATGCTTGCATGTTTGTATCATTTCATTTGTTCCCTTTCAGACTTTTATTTCTTGTTGAATTTTGTGCATCTTGAATGGATAATTTGATGTTGCAGCTTATAAAAGATACAAGTTGATTCATGAAAGAAGACATTTCCTTTGTATATTTTTTATTTTATTCCTTCTATTTTTAATTTGAGAATATGTAAATAAGATGAGATTAATGAATGTTTAGGGTTTTAACTTGAGATTAATGAATGATTTAAAATTAAAAATAAATAACTACAAGGTTTGTGGAGGTTTGAAAACCTCACAAAATAGTTAATTTGTGTCAAATTGAAAAATCAATTTGTTCCCACAAAAGACCTCGTGGCACCTCAAATTTTGGGGGTTTTGAAAACCCCCACAAACTATTTGGTGGCGGGTTATAAACCTCCACAGATAAGAAAAAAACTGCCACAAATAAACAAAAACCTTGTAGTGCAGTGCCCAAGGAAGCAGAGCCTAATGTCCAAATGCCCAGAGATGACTCCCTAGCTGGCGTTCCACATCCAAGAGACCTCATAGCACGTGGATCTCATCAAGCTCAACTCAAACACTCACCAAGTGGGCCCCAGAAGTGGATTTTATCACTAAAAAGACTGTTGTACCCCTACTAGTCATTAGCTTAGTATGTAAAGGATTTTATTCATGTCATTCAAACAACTTACATCACTTTTTCTCATCATACATGTTTATCATTGTTTTACACCTCAGTATGAGTTTCTAAACCTCCTAGGTTGAGGAGAGGAGCCCTGTTGAGTCCTATGAATTAATAAAAGTACTATTATTTCTTCTTGGATCCATGTTTGATCTATCTCTAAGATGTATATCCGATCTTCATCGTGGTGAATAGGATGATCTAACCTATTAGCTCTGTTCATCACATTAAGACAAACGTGCCTAACAAACACCCGCATCTACTTGGGTTCGTGTGAATACTCGAAAGGAAAAGCACGAGCTAACAGCTATGTTTATACATCTCTTAGACGATTAATCCACGACTTTGTTGGGGACTTCTCGAGACACCAGTTTAGCTGATTTCTGGGGAGATTAGGGTCTTCGTGGTATAGGCTAGGATCCAAAGAAGCAGCGTTCTCTGATCCGGAAGATTCGACCTTGTCTGTGGCGTTTTGAGTAGGATCGCTAGGAGAATGGACTGCTATGCGCTTCACCTTCCATTGGATTGAATGACCACGGGCCCTGGCATTCATTCTGTAGCAGAGGAGATCAATGACCACGGGCAATGGCTTTGATAACTTACAGGCTGCCATAGAAGAAGATCATTCACAAGCAAAGAAGACAGTAGTACTAGAGTTAATTCAGAAAGACAAAGCAACTCCGACTCTCAACTCTATTCCCAGCATATAATTCCTAATAGCTAATCCAATTTATTTTACCCCTTCGAAGCATTTATGACATATAATCATTCAAGGTTTACATAATATAATCCAACTCCATCTGATTCCACCTAACTAAGACCTGCAAGACAACCATAGCTTGCTTCAAGCCACAATCCTCGTGGGATAAACCCTGACTCACTCGTATTACTTGGACGACCCAGTGCACTTACTGGTACTGTTGCTGTACGAAAAAGTGTGGGGTTTGCAAGCACGCGCACCAATTTTTTGGCGCCGTTGCTGGGGATTATTGAGTTTGGACAAACTGAAGGATTGTCTTGCTCCCTAGATTAGGTACTTTATTTCTTGATAATTTTTAATTGAGTTTTTATTTTATTTGAATCTTTTATTTTCTTATTCTTCTCAATTTTCGAAAATCATTAAAACTTTTTCAAAATTATTTTCTTTTCTTTGTTTAATCTGTGTTATTAGTTAAAGTATTTGTTTATATTCTTGTTGAGTCTTTGATTTTTGCAAGAGTATAACTTTGATTAGAGTCTTTTATTTTTATTTTATTCTTCTTCAATTTTTCAAAAAATTCTAAAAACTTTTCAAAAATATTTTTTTTTCTTTGCTCAATTAGTTACAGCACTGGCTTAGGTTTTGGGTAATTGTTGTTTCTTTGAGTCTTTCTTTCCAAAATTTTTTTCAAAAATATTTTCCTTGGTTATTTAAGTCTTTCTATTTAAGTCTTTCTATTTAAGTCTTTTTGTTTATGTTCTTGGTTATTTTTCGTTTTCTTCAAAACCTTCTTTCTAAATTTTTTTCAAAAATAATTGTTCTTTGTTTAATCTTGTTTTAACTTTTAAGTTTGGTATTTTCTTGTTATTTTTCTTTGTGTTTTTCAAAAATTTTATTTTAGTTTGCTAAAAATTTTAAGTTTGGTGTTCTTTTTATTGTTCTTGCGTTT
Source organism: Arachis ipaensis (assembly GCF_000816755.2). Taxonomy (NCBI): domain Eukaryota; kingdom Viridiplantae; phylum Streptophyta; class Magnoliopsida; order Fabales; family Fabaceae; genus Arachis; species Arachis ipaensis. The sequence continues at coordinate 79,541,269 of NC_029789.2, read as the reverse complement.
TTTGAGTCTTTAAATTTTGTTCCAAGTGTTCTTTGTTAGTATTCAAAGTGTTCTTGAGTCCTTCTTGTTATTTATCTAAAAATTTTTAAGTTTGGTGTCCCCTTGTGTTTCCCTTCAAAATTTTCGAAAATAAGGGGTGCTAGATCTAAAAATTTTAAGTCTTGTGTCTTTTACTTGTTTTTCTCGTTCATGATAAAATTCAAAAATAAAAAAAATATCTTTTTCAACTAATTTCTAACCAATTTTTTTCGAAAATAACAAATAAAATTCAGATTTTAATTTCAAAATTTTGCCTTATCATATCTTAGTTGTCAAGTTTTCAAAAATCAAATCTTTTTCAAATTTAAAAATCTAAACTTTTTCAAAAATCATATCTTTTTCAAAATTTTATCTTATCTCATTTCAAAATTTAAATTTCAACTTTCAAAATTTCAAAAAACTCAAATTTTAAATTTCAAATTTCAAATTCTAAATTAAAAATTCAGTTTTTCAAAATTAAGTTTTCAAAATTAAATCTTTTCCAAATTCAAATCTTTTTTAAAAATTTAAAATTCAAATTTCAAAATTTAAATTTCAACTTTCAAAATTTCAAAAAACTCAAATTTTAAATTTCAAATTTCAAATTCTAAATTAAAAATTCAGTTTTTCAAAATTAAGTTTTCAAAATTAAATCTTTTCCAAATTCAAATCTTTTTTAAAAATTTAAAATTCAAATTTCAAAATTTAAAATTCCAAATTCAAATTTTCAAAAATTTAAATTTTCAATTTTAAATTTTCAAAATTTAAATTTTAATTTTCAAATTTCAAATCTTAATTTAAAATCTCTTTTTAATTAATTGCTTATCTTCTCTCTCTTCTTTTTCAAAACTTCCTACTTAACTCTTCCCTTCCTTAATTTTCAAAAATTCTCTTCATCTTCTCTCTCTTCTTTTTTCAAAACTTCCTAACTAACTCATCTACTCTTCTCTTTTCTCTTTTTTTTCTTTTTTCGAATTTAATTCTTTTTAATTAATTAATTTTTAGTTTCGGTTTAAGTAAATAAATAAAAACAAAAATATATTTTAATTATTGTTTATTTTCTCTACGTCTATCTCTTCTTCTACTCCTTGATGACATGTCATCATGTCATGTTTTTCTATGCTTTTTCATACAAGAAATTGATAATTAGTGCTTAAATATTGCATTCTTTTATGCTCAAATGGTATATTTCCTTGATCTTTTAATTTTATAAATTTGGTAGGAAATAAGAAGAAAAAGAAGCACAAAATAAGCTAAAAAGGAGTAAAAAATAGCTTTGGGGCACACTTTGAAGTTGGAGCACACTTTGGAGCCTTAGGCCACGCTTTTAAAAGCGTGGCCCATGACCAAATCAAGGAAGTATGAACAATCAGCACACAAAGCTCAGTTCACTAAGTGAACTTAGCTTTGCCGTACAAGAAAAATGTGCTTGAGACAAGAAATTTCGCTAAGTTAAAATCTGGGCGTTTACAGCATGACCATGCCTTCTTCAAAGGGCCATAACTTGAGCTACAGACGTCCAATTGATGTGCTTTCAGTTGCGTTGGAAAGCTGACATTCAGAGCTTTCCAACGATGTATAATAGTTCATATTTGGAATGAAAGTGAGGCATAATTGAAATGCATCTTTGAGGGCCAAAAATAAGCAAAAAAATCAGCCAATGCTTCCACCAAGGCTCAAAGGGGGAGACACAAGGAAAACAAGGAAAGCAAAATAAAGCTCAGTTCACTTTCTCAACTGAGCTTTATCGGGCTCCCACTCATGAAAATACAAGAAAAAAAGCTCACAAAAGTGCTTCCACCAAGTGTTCCCAACTGAGCTTTATCGGCTCCCACTCAAGAAAATTCAAGGAAATGGCTCACAAAACTTCTTCCACCAAGAGTTGAACTTGGGACCTTGAAGACAAAAGCAAGGCGCCACAAGGGGAGCTCAGTTGCTTTTCCCAACTGAGCGCTACTTCCCCCCTTTTTCCCACATTTTGACATGGACCAAAGGCACCAAGCAAGTCTTGTGCGCACAATGGGACACGGCCAAGGCTGGGACGCACGCACAAAATTGGACAAGCAAGGCATTGGAGTGCTCAGTTTGGTTTTCCAACTGAGCCATCCCCTGGGAGATGCACTTGGGCCAAAACTCAACCAAAATTCTATTTAAATTCAATTCTTCACCAAATTGAATCAAGGCCAACCAAACCCATCTCTCTTCAAATCCAAAGCAAGCAAAGCCCACATCATCACTCAAAGGCACAAGAACAAGCTAGAATTAGGATTTTC